>NC_059216.1:1570000-1572500 GCF_020615455.1 Coregonus clupeaformis | reverse complement strand
CACATCTCTCTAACCCTGCTGATCACATCTCTCTAACCCTGCTGATCACATCTCTCTAACCGTGCTGATCACATCTCTCTAACCCTGCTGATCACATCTCTCTAACCCTGCTGATCACATCTCTTTAACCCTGCTGATCACATCTATCTAACCCTGCTGATCACATCTCTCTAACCCTGCTGATCACATCTCTCTAACCCTGCTGATCACATCTCTCTAACCCTGCTGATCACATCTCTCTAACCCTGCTGATCACATCTCTCTAACCCTGCTGATAACATCTCTCTAACTCTACTGATCACATCTCTCTAACCCTGCTGATCACATCTCTCTAACCCTGCTGATCACATCTCTCTAACCCTGCTGATCACATCTCTCTAACCGTGCTGATCACATCTCTCTAACCCTGCTGATCACATCTCTCTAACCCTGCTGATCACATCTCTCTAACCCTGCTGATCACATCTCTCTAACCCTGCTGATCACATCTCTCTAACCCTGCTGATCACATCTCTCTAACCCTGCTGATCACATCTCTCTAACCCTGCTGATCACATCGCTCTAACCCTGCTGATCACATCTCTCTAACCCTGCTGATCATATCTCTCTAACCCTGCTGATCACATCTCTCTAACCGTGCTGATCACATCTCTCTAACCCTGCTGATCACATCTCTCTAACCCTGCTGATCATATCTCTCTAACTCTACTGATCAAATCTCTCTAACCCTGCTGATCACATCTCTCTAACCCTGCTGATCACATCTCTCTAACCCTGCTGATCACATCTCTCTAACCCTGCTGATCACATCTCTCTAACCCTGCTGATCACATCTCTCTAACCCTGCTGATCACATCTCTCTAACCCTGCTGATCACATCGCTCTAACCCTGCTGATCACATCTCTCTAACCGTGCTGATCACATCTCTCTAACCCTGCTGATCACATCTCTCTAACCCTGCTGATCACATCTCTCTAACCCTGCTGATCACATCTCTCTAACCCTGCTGATCACATCTCTCTAACCCTGCTGATCACATCTCTCTAACCCTGCTGATCACATCTCTCTAACCCTGCTGATCACATCTCTCTAACCCTGCTGATCATATCTCTCTAACTCTACTGATCACATCTCTCTAATCCTGCTGATCACATCTCTCTAACCCTGCTGATCACATCTCTCTAACCCTGCTGATCACATCTCTCTAACCCTGCTGATCACATCTCTCTAACCCTGCTGATCACATCTCCCTAACCCTGCTGATCACATCTCTCTAACCCTGCTGATCACATCTCTCTAACCCTGCTGATCACATCTCTCTAACTCTGCTGATCACATCTCTTTAACCCTGCTGATCACATCTCTCTAACCATGCTGATCACATCTCTCTAACCCTGCTGATCACATCTCTCTAACCCTGCTGATCACATCTCTCTAACCCTGCTGATCATATCTCTCTAACACTACTGATCACATCTCTTTAACCCTGCTGATCACATCTCTCTAACCCTGCTGATCACATCTCTCTAACCCTGCTGATCACATCTCTCTAACCCTGCTCATCACATCTCTCTAACCCTGCTGATCACATCTCTCTAACGCTGCTGATCATATCTCTCTAACTCTGCTGATCACATCTCTTTAACCCTGCTGATCACATCTTTCTAACCCTGCTCATCACATCTCTCTAACCCTGCTGATCACATCTCTCTAACCCTGCTGATCACATCTCTCTAACCCTGCTGATCACATCTCTCTAACCCTGCTGATCACATCTCTCTAACCCTGCTGATCACATCTCTCTAACCCTGCTGATCACATCTCTCTAACCCTGCTGATCACATCTCTCTAACCCTGCTGATCACATCTCTCTAACCCTGTTGATCACATCTCTCTAACCCTGCTGATCACATCTCTCTAACCGTGCTGATCACATCTCTCTAACCGTGCTGATCACATCTCGCTAACCCTACTGATCACATCTCTCTAACCCTGCTGATCACATCTCTCTAACCCTGCTGATCACATCTCTCTAACCGTGCTGATCACATCTCTCTAACCCTGCTGATCACATCTCTCTAACCCTACTGATCACATCTCTCTAACCGTGCTGATCACATATCTCTAACCCTGCTGATCACATCTCTCTAACCCTGCTGATCACATCTCTCTAACCCTGCTGCTCACATCTCTCTAACCCTGCTGATCACATCTCTCTAACCCTACTGATCACATCTCTCTAACCCTGCTGATCACATCTCTCTAACCCTACTGATCACATCTCTCTAACCCTGCTGATCACATATCTCTAACCCTGCTGATCACATCTCTCTAACCCTGCTGATCACATCTCTCTAACCCTGCTGATCACATCTCTCTAACCCTGCTGATCACATCTCTCTAACCCTACTGATCACATCTCTCTAATCCTGCTGATCACATCTCTCTAACCCTGCTGATCACACCTCTCTAACCCTACTGATCACAACTCTCTAACAC
>NC_059216.1:1545000-1555000 GCF_020615455.1 Coregonus clupeaformis | reverse complement strand
GTGAGATAAAGAAGAGGAGAGGGTGAGATAAAGAAGAGGAGAGGGTGAGATATAGAAGGGGAGAGGGTGAGATAAAGAAGAGGAGAGGGTGAGATAAAGAAGGGGAGAGGGTGAGATAAGGAAGGGGAGAGGGTGAGATATAGAAGGGGAGAGGGTGAGATATAGAAGAGGAGAGGGTGAGATATAGAAGGGGAGAGGGTGAGATATAGAAGGGGAGAGGGTGAGATATAGAAGGGGAGAGGGTGAGATATAGAAGGGGAGAGGGTGAGATAAGGAAGGGGAGAGGGTGAGATAAGGAAGGGGAGAGGGTGAGATAAGGAAGGGGAGAGGGTGAGATATAGAAGGGGAGAGGGTGAGATAAGGAAGGGGAGAGGGTGAGATAAGGAAGGGGAGAGGGTGAGATATAGAAGGGGAGAGGGTGAGATATAGAAGGGGAGAGGGTGAGATAAGGATAGGTTCTAGATATCACCTTTTTTCTAAGAGTGTACAGTAAATGCATCAAATCACATTTTATTCATGATATGCTTTGTAAACAACAGGTGTAGACTAACAGTGAAATGCATGCATGTGTGTGTGTGTGTGTGTGTGTGTGTGTGTGTGTGTGTGTGTGTGTGTGTGTGTGAGTGTGTGTGTGTGTGTGTGTGTGTGCATGTGTGTGTGAGTGTGTGTGTACTGTGTGCGCATGTGTGTTTGTGTGTGTGTGTGTGTCAGGTGGAAAGAAAGGAAGCTGAATATCTCCATAAATTATAGTACTTTTAAGCTGGATTATTGTTGTCCCACAATGCACCAGGAAGTCAGAGATCAAATACTGCCATTTTAGTTAGTCAGATTACCCAAAGCTCTGAGAGTTTAACTCTGAGAGTGTACATGCGTGCGTGGGCGTTACTATAGCAGATGGGTACTATAGCAGGTTCATGATGAGGAATGATGCAATAGAAATATGAAAACCTGGAGCAGTTACCTGACAATAGAAATATGAAAACCTAGAGCAGTTACCTGACAATAGAAATATGAAAACCTAGAGCAGTTACCTGACAATAGAAATATGAAAACATGGAGCAGTTACCTGACAATAGAAATATGAAAACCTAGAGCAGTTACCTGACAATAGAAATATGAAAACCTAGAGCAGTTACCTGACAATAGAAATATGAAAACATGGAGCAGATACCTGACAATAGAAATATGAAAACCTAGAGCAGTTACCTGACAATAGAAATATGAAAACCTAGAGCAGTTACCTGACAATAGAAATATGAAAACCTAGAGCAGTTACCTGACAATAGAAATATGAAAACATGGAGCAGTTACCTGACAATAGAAATATGAAAACCTAGAGCAGTTACCTGACAATAGAAATATGAAAACCTAGAGCAGTTACCTGACAATAGAAATATGAAAACCTAGAGCAGTTACCTGACAATAGAAATATGAAAACATGGAGCAGTTACCTGACAATAGAAATATGAAAACCTAGAGCAGTTACCTGACAATAGAAATATGAAAACCTGGAGCAGTTACCTGACAATAGAAATATGAAAACCTAGAGCAGTTACCTGACAATAGAAATATGAAAACCTAGAGCAGATACAGTGGGGAAAAAAAGTATTTAGTCAGCCACCAATTGTGCAAGTTCTCTCACTTAAAAAGATGAGAGAGGCCTGTAATTTTCATCATAGGTACACGTCAACTATGACAGACAAAATGAGAATTTTTTTTCCAGAAAATCACATTGTAGGATTTTTAATGAATTTATTTGCAAATTATGGTGGAAAATAAGTATTTGGTCAATAACGAAAAGTTTCTCAATACTTTGTTATATACACTTTGTTGGCAATGACACAGGTCAAACGCGTTTTCTGTAAGTCTTCACAAGAGTTTTCACACACTGTTGCTGGTATTTTGGCCCATTCCTCCGTGCAGATCTCCTCTAGAGCAGTGATGTTTTGGGGCTGTCGCTGGGCAACACAGACTTTCAACTCCCTCCAAAGATTTTCTATGGTGTTGAGATCTGGAGACTGGCTAGGCCACTCCAGGACCTTGAAATGCTTCTTACGAAGCCACTCCTTCGTTGCCGGGCGGTGTGTTTGGGATCATTGTCATGCTGAAAGACCCAGCCACGTTTCATCTTCAATGCCCTTGCTGATGGAAGGAGGTTTTCACTCAAAATCTCACGATACATGGCCCCATTCATTCTTTCCTTTACATGGATCAGTCATCCTGGTATATTTTGGTTTCATCTGACCATATGACATTCTCCCAATCCTCTTCTGGATCATCCAAATGCACTCTAGCAAACTTCAGACGGGCCTGGACATGTACTGGCTTAAGCAGGGGGACACGTCTGGCACTGCAGGATTTGAGTCCCTGGTGGCGTAGTGTGTTACTGATGGTAGGCTTTGTTACTTTGGTCCCAGCTCTCTGCAGGTCATTCACTAGGTCCCCCCTGTGGTTCTGGGATTTTTGCTCACCGTTCTTGTGATCATTTTGACCCCACGGGGTGAGATCTTGCGTGGAGCCCCAGATCGAGGGAGATTATCAGTGGTCTTGTATGTCTTCCATTTCCTAATAATTGCTCCCACAGTTGATTTCTTCAAACCAAGCTGCTTACCTATTGCAGATTCAGTCTTCCCAGCCTGGTGCAGGTCTACAATTTTGTTTCTGGTGTCCTTTGACAGCTCTTTGGTCTTGGCCATAGTGGAGTTTGGAGTGTGACTGTTTGAGGTTGTGGACAGGTGTCTTTTTATACTGATAACAAGTTCAAACAGGTGCCATTAATACAGGTAACGAGTGGAGGACAGAGGAGCCTCTTAAAGAAGAAGTTACAGGTCTGTGAGAGCCAGAAATCTTGCTTGTTTGTAGGTGACCAAATACTTATTTTCCACCATAATTTGCAAATAAATTCATTAAAATCCTACAATGTGATTTTCTGGATTTTTTTCTCAATTTGTCTGTCATAGTTGACGTGTACCTATGATGAAAATTACAGGCCTCTCTCATCTTTTTAAGTGGGAGAACTTGCACAATTGGTGGCTGACTAAATACTTTTTTTTCCCCACTGTACTTAACAATAAAAATATGAGCAGCTACTGAACCATATATCTTCTGCTAACCCCCCACACACACACACACACACGCACACGCACACGCACACACACTCACACACACACACACTTTCTCCCTCTCTAGCTCACACACTTAAGATAGTACCAAGTAGGACCTTGAAGTAAACACACACAGACCTATATTTCTATCTCACATCCACACACAGAAACACACACACACACATCTGTAAATATATTTAGACAAGCAGCAGGCTGCTGTAACTCAGGGAGACAAACAAAGGAACAGGTTATGTATTGAAGGGCATGTTGAGACTCAGTTCTACCGCTACACAACAGCATGTCTCCCCCAGCCACTAGGCTCTGACCAGCTTATTACATATGATTAGATATGATTAGACATGATTAAATATTTTCACTCAATCAACCTGTAAAATTGCCTCTGTAATTAACCTGGATCTGTGCCAGCCAGCCTGTGTGTGTGTGTGTGTGTGTGTGTGTGTGTGTGTGTGTGTGTGTGTGTGTGTGTGTGTGTGTGTGTGTGTGTGTCACTGCATGTGTGTGTGTGTGTGTGTGTGTGTGTGTGTGTGTGCTCAACTGCATGTGTGTGTGTGTGTGTGTGTGTGTGTGTGTGTGTGTTTGTTGTTTTGCATATGGTTGGATTCATCAGAAAGCTCTCCAAGTCTGGAGATCTTAATTAACCTTATACGTTCCCCACCGTAACGCTCCCTCACACAGAACATAGTCATCAACATAGCACCCTCATTACCATAATACCATCATTACCATAACACCCTCATCACCATAACACCATCATTACCATAACACACTCATTACCATAACACCCTCATTATCATAGCATCATCATTACCACAACACACTATTACAATAACACCCTCATTACCATAACACACCATTTACCATAACACCCTCATTACCATAACACACCATTTACCATAACACCCTTATTACCATAACACCCTCATTACCACAACACCCTCATTATCATAACATCGTCATTACCATAACCCCATCATTACCATACCCCCTCATTACCATAACACCCTCATTACCATAACCCCATCATTACCATACCCCCTCATTACCATAACACCCTCATTACCATAACACAGTCATTACCATAAAACCCTCATTCCACAGGGAAAGAAATGTCAGATTAATATGTTGTAACACATAAAGGTGCATTTAGCATTTAAGGGAACAGAGTACACTCTTACTTTCTTTACATACATACATACACACACACACATGCACAAACACACTCAACCACACATGCACAAACACACTCAAACACACACACACACACACGCACAAACACACTACACACACACACACACACACACACACGCACAAACACACTCACACAACACACACACACGCACAAACACACTCACACACACACACACGCACAAACACACTCTCACACACACACGCACAAACACACTCACACACACACACACGCACAAACACACTCACACACACACACACGCACAAACACACTCACACACACACACACACACACTCAGTACATTGAGCAGAGTGGGCTGGTTGGTGATGCTGTGGTCCTGGCTGTTATTCCAACAGCGCCGCGTCTCCAGTAGCACACACACACTGGAGACACATGCACTGTAGAATACAGCCAGACCTGAGAGACCAGCGACACACGCACACACACACACACGCACGCACACACACGCACACACACACACACATGCACACACACACACGCACGCACACACACACGCGCACACACACACATGCACGCACACACAGACACACACACATGCACACACACACACACACACACAGACACACACACAGACACACACAACACACACAGACACACACACACACAGACACACACACACACACACACAGACACACACAGACACACACACACGCACACACACGCACGCACACACACATGCACACACACACACAGACACGCATGCACACACACACACACACACAGACACAAACTACATAAGAGAAAAAGAGATATTGAACAAGTGAGTGGGTGAAAGAAATCAAATCAAATCAAATTTGATTTGCCACATGCGCCAAATACAACAGGTGTAGACATTACAGTAAAATGCTTACTTACAAGACCTTAACCAACAATGCAGTTTTTTAAAGAAATTTTTTAAATAAAAAAGTGTTAATTTAAGAAAAATTTAAAATAAAAGCAAATAGCTAAAGGGCTGCAGTAAAATAAAGTAACAGTAGGGAGGCTATATACAGGGGGGTACCGTTGCAGAGTCAATGTGCGGGGGCACCGGCTAGTCGAGGTAATTGAGGTCATATGTACATGTGGGTAGAGTTAAAGTGACTATGCATAAATAGTAAACAGAGTAGCAGCAGCGTAAAAGAGAGGGTAGCCATTTGCAAATAGTCTGGGTAGCCATGATTAGCTGTTCAGGAGTCTTATGGCTTGGGGGTAGAAGCTGTTGAGAAGCCTTTTGGACCTAGACTTGGCACTCCGGTACCGCTTGCCGTGCGGTAGCAGAGAGAACAGTCTATGACTAGGGTGGCTTGAGTCTTTGACAGTTTTTAGGGCCTTCCTCTGACAACGCCTGGTATAGAGGTCCTGGATGGCAGCAAGCTTGGCCCCAGTGATGTACTGGGCTGTACGCACTACCCTCTGTAGCGCCTTGCGGTCGGAGGCCGAGCAGTTGCCATAAGAGAGTATGTGTGACTGTGTGTGTGTGTGTGTGTATAGGTGCATGATGCGTGCATGCGTGTGTGTGTGACTGTATGTCTCTCTCCTGGAGGTCAAACAACCCTGCAGATTCACACACAACTCACCTACACAAACAGACCTCACCACAAGCTACAGCAATCTATAAGTCATCCACCACTTAACTGACAGAGAGAGAGAGGGAGAGGGAGAGAGAGAGAGAGAGAGAGAGAGAGAGAGAGAGAGAGAGAGAGAGAGAGAGAGAGAGAGAGAGAGAGAGAGAGAGAGAGAGAGAGAGAGAGCGAGAGAGAGAGAGCGAAAGAGAGAGAGAGAGAGAGAGAGAGAGAGAGAGAGAGAGAGAGAGAGCGAAAGAGAGAGAGAGAGAGAGAGAGAGAGAGAGAGAGAGAGAGAGAGAGAGAGAGAGAGAGAGAGAGAGAGAGAGATGGGGACAGATGGACAGATGGAGAGAGTAAGAGGGGGTAGCTATGGAGATAGACGAGAAACAGCATTCAGGCTATGAAAACATTCTCACAGTTGTTCACACTTACATTCTGACACGCACATACTACACACACACACACACACACACACAAACACACACACACACAAACACACACACAAACACACAGATATTCTCTCACTCTGCCTACGCGTTGAGCTGAGCGGTTATGAAACTCAGATGAACGATCAGAATAAAATGCTACAGAGTTGTTGCCATGACGATGAGGCCACACTGTGTCAACTTTGACTCTGGCTAACGAGCAGGTGCCAGCATCGAGCTAACGCTAATTAACCAACCAACCACTGTTGATTCGTCACGTGTGTGTGTGTGTCAGGGTGTTGTAAGAAATGTATGGAAACATTAGACTTGAGTGAGGTGCTGTTTCAAACACGTAGTTGATTGTAAAAAATATATATATATATATATATATATATATATAATCCCCTTGATTGAGTCAGCGAGGGCAAATGTAAAATCCTGAGTGAGAGAGAAGAAGAGAGAGAGGTTGAGAACAGCTCCTTCAGGACCGAATAGGTTTCAGTCCCCCGCTGAGTGAACTGAGAGAAAAATAAAATATTGTATTTTTCCCCTCTGTCGTAGTGAATAAATATAAAACGAATAGAAAATAACAAATCACTAGTGCTCTCAAGTGGTCTGTGTGTGTAACACGTTGGGTTCTATTCAATCTGCTGAAGTGTTACAGATTCTGCAATAGAAATCGAAATGTAATTTCCGATTGATCCAACATTAGCAGCGTTTACCGTGAATGCTGTCTCCGCTAAAGCAGTAACATAGCCTTTAAATTTCAACCACGCTGTAAAGCTGAATTTCCGCGATGCGGAAAAGAGCCCTTTAACCCGTGATACAAGTCAGTATTCGAAGTCCATCCATGTCTGAGGATGTCGGGAGATGACGTTGAAACCGACCACTAGGGGCAACAGTGAGCACTGTTAACTTCAACTAGGTTTTCAATTTTGCTAGGGTGTTGTGGAAGGGGATGGCGGATGGGCGTAAGGCTGCAAGTTTGAATCCAGCGATAGAAAGTTGTTTTTAATATTTTGGTTTTAAGCCTATCCCAAACCTTAACCCTTACCTTAACCATTCAGAGTTAATGCCTAACCTTAAGAACTCAGAGTTAATGCCTAAACTTAACCTTAAACACTTAAACATTTGACATTTGAGAATCATGGATGAATATCTAATTCTGTGAGACTGTGAGAACTTGTATCTTTAACTCACTACAGCGGAATGAGAGAGGGAGAGGGAGAAGGAGAGGGAGAGAGAAAGAGAAAAAGAGAGAGAAAGAGAAAAAGAGAGAGAGATTGACAGTCTAAATGACACACTGGGGGACAATCCAATCCAGCAGAGAGGACAGCTGTCTGCAGAGGAAACTGAAAAAAAGACGTCAGCAGCCTTATTCTCATTCTAAATGCGATCCTCCCACCTCCCTCTCTCTCTCTCTCTCTCTCTCTCTCTCTCTCTCTCTCTCTCTCTCTCTCTCTCTCTCTCTCTCTCTCTCTCTCTGTCTATGCAGGTGTTTCTCTGTTAGATAGGCGTCATACGGCTGTTCTATTTTAATCTGACTGTTCTCTTCAGAATTACGCTCCTACACCTCCACCCTGTCACCATCCTCCCTCCCCCTCCCTCCCTCCCTCCCTCCCTCCTTCAGCTCCATTCTCTCTCTCTCTCTCTCTCTCTCTCTCTCTCTCTCTCTCTCTCTCTCTCTCTCTCTCCACTTCTCATTCTCTCTCTCTCCCTCTCTCTTCTACACACACATTCTCTCTCTCCCTGTGTAAGCCCTCACGCTTCATAGTTTGTTTTCGTATTTTCTGTCCTTTTTTCCCCGGTTCTGTTAATTTCTGTTTTGTTGTGTTCTCTCTGCTCTCTGATTGGCTCTCAGACAGAGGGGACGGGGTCTGTTCTGTCACTCCTGTTGTTTATCTGCTGTGTTCTGGAACTTTCTCTCGTTCC
Organism: Coregonus clupeaformis; assembly: GCF_020615455.1. Classification (NCBI taxonomy): domain Eukaryota; kingdom Metazoa; phylum Chordata; class Actinopteri; order Salmoniformes; family Salmonidae; genus Coregonus; species Coregonus clupeaformis. The sequence goes on along the minus strand of NC_059216.1, from coordinate 1,546,767 downwards.
GCCCTCGTTCTCCACGCTCCAGGGGTTGCCTCTCTTCTTCTCAGTGACAATCAGAAGGGATTACACACACTGGGCACACATACACAACATACACACACACAACATTCACACACACACACACACACACACACACACACACACACACACAGACGCGCGCGAACACAAACACCCCCTCCACCACTTTCCTTAAAATGTAAGGGTGCACTTGTCATTTTACACAAGTAGTCTCAGCCCTCTGCTATTCACACATTTGACCACCTCATACTGAGTGTGTGTATGTGTGTGTGAGACAGTGTGTATGTGTGAGATTAAGAGTGTGTAATAATGTGCATGTGTGTGTGCTCTCTATCCTGTGGAGAACATGTGTGTGTGTGTGTGTAGTCCTGTGATGTATGTTAGGACACTTCAAAAGCCACACCTGAGGCTGGTCTCTCTTTCATGCAGATGCAGCGAATTAAAAGTGAACAGTTGCCAACACACACACACACACACACACTGGTCAAGTCTTCCCAAACACTCCGGATTTATGATATTTCTCCATACTCTCCCTCTTCCTCTCCCTCTCCCCCTCTTTCCCCACCCTACACCTCTCCCCCTCCTTTCCCACCCTCTCCCTCTCCCTCTCCCACTCCTTCCCCACCCTCCACCTCTCCCTCTCCTTCCCCACTCTCTCCCTCTCCCCCTCCTACCCCACCCTCCACCTCTCCCCCTCCTTCCTCACCCTCCACCTCTCCCTCTGCCTCTCCTTCCCCACCCTCCACCTCTCCCTCTCCTTCCCCACCCTCTCCCTCTCCTCCCTACCCCACCCTCCACCTCTCCCCCTCCTTCCCCACCCTCCACCTCCCTCTGCCTCTCCTTCCCCACCCTCCACCTCTCTCCCTCTCCTTCCCCACCCACCACCTCTCCCTCTCCCTCCTACCCCACCCTCCCACCTCTCCCCCTCCTTCCCCACCCTCCACCTCTCCCTCTGCCTCTCCTTCCCCACCCTCCACCTCTCCCTCTCCTTCCCCACCCACCACCTCTCCCTCTACCTCTCTTTCCCACCCTCCACCTCTCCCTCTCCTTCCCCCACCCACCACCTCTCCCTCTGCCTCTCCTTCCCCACCCTCCACCTCTCCCTCTCCTTCTCCACCCACCACCTCTCCCTCTGCCTCTCCTTCCCCACCCTCTCCCTCTCCTTCCCCACCCTCCACCTCTCCCTCTCCTTCCCCACCCTCCACCTCTCCCTCTCTCTCTCCTTTCGTCTCCTAAAGCTCTCCCTTCCCTTCTCTTTCCCTCTACATTCCTCTCCTAGATATCACATGATTCACCTCCTTGTTTCCTGTCCTCAACTATAGGATGAGGTGCTGTGAGGGGGTGAGGGAGGAACGAAATGAGGAGGACTGAGGAGGGATGAGGTTGGTGACTGACAAGTTTCACTTAACATTGTCAAAGTGTTGAGAAGGGGTGAGAGGGGGGGGAGTGTACAGAGAGGAGAGGGAGGTACATGGTTGAAAGAGGTGAAGACGGGAGAGGTGAGGGTGAGGAGAGTTGAGGAAGAGGTCAATTAAGGAAGGTTGTAATGATGACAGTTTCACTGATCCCAATCAGACAATCAAATTTCACCTTATAGGAGGCCTCACACACAAACACACACGTTATGACCACTAATGATCCCTCCCATTGTGTTGGTGTCAGAAGGTGATTCCTGTCTCTCTCTATGGCCCGTGGGCCGTTACTCTCACTAAAGGATTCCTGCTAGAGGAATGGAAGAGCTTCTTTGGCAAC
>NC_059216.1:1500000-1540000 GCF_020615455.1 Coregonus clupeaformis | reverse complement strand
TTGTTGTCCTGGGGGCTGTGTGGGGTCTGTTTGTGTTTGTGAACAGAGCCCCAGGACAAGCTTACTTAGGGACTCTTCTCCAAGTTCATCTCTCTGTAGGTGATGGCTTTGTTATGGAAGGTTTGGGAATCGCTTCCTTTTAAGTGGTTATAGAATTTAACGGCTCTTTTCTGGATTTTGATAATTAGCGGGTATTGGCCTAATTCTGCTCTGCATGCATTATTTGGTGTTTTACGTTGTACACGGAGGATGTTTTTTTTTTTTTTTTCATGCAGAGTCTCAATTTGGTGTTTGTCCCATTTTGTGAATTCTTGGTTGGTGAGCGGACCCCAGACCTCAGAACCATAAAGGGCAATGGGTTCTATAACTGATTCAAGTATTTTTAGCCAGATCCTAATTGGTATGTCAAATTTTATGTTCCTTTTGATGGCATAGAAGGCCCTTCTTGCCTTGTCTCTCAGATCGTTCACAGCTTTGTGGAAGTTACCTGTGGCGCTGATGTTTAGGCCGAGGTATGTATAGTTTTTTGTGTGCTCTAGGGCAACGGTGTCTAGATGGAATTTGTATTTGTGGTCCTGGCAACTGGACCTTTTTTGGAACACCATTATTTTTGTCTTACTGAGATTTACTGTCAGGGCCCAGGTCTGACAGAATCTGTGCAGAAGATCTAGGTGCTGCTGTAGGCCCTCCTTGGTTGGTGACAGGAGCACCAGATCGTCAGCAAACAGAAGACATTTGACTTCAGATTCTAGTAGGGTGAGGCCGGGTGCTGCAGACTGTTCTAGTGCCCTCGCCAATTCGTTCTAGTGCTCTCGCTCTCTCTCTGTCAATTCAATTCAATTCAATTCAATTTCAATTCAATTTAAGGGCTTTATTGGCATGGGAAACGTATGTTAACATTGCCAAAGAAAGTGAAGTAGATAGTAAGCAAAAGTAAAATAAACAATAAAAAATAACAGTAAACATTACACTCAGACGTTCCAAAAGAATAGAGACATTTCAAATGTCATATTATGTTTATATACAGTGTTGTAACAATGTGCAAATAGTTAAAGTACAAATGGGAAAATAAATAAACATAAATATGGGTTGTATTTAAATGGTGTTTGTTCTTCACTGGTTGCCCTTATCTTGTGGCAACAGGTCACAAATATTGCTGCTGTGATGGCACACTGTGGTTTTCACCCAGTAGATATGGGAGTTTATCAAAATTGGAATAGTTTTCATATTTATTTATTTATTTATTTATTTTTTAGGGGGTAGATCAGCTTTAATATTGCAGATAGGTTGTAACTTCCATCAATGTAATTGTCTGCATCACTTCCAATCCCCCCATATGTTTTTTTTTTATATACACATACATACATACATATCCTTTAAAAAATATATATTTCCCTTTATTACTTTCCGACCCCACCATCCCCTCCCTAATTGGAGTAAACTAGTGAACAACAATGCTTAGGCCTCTACTTCATGCTTATACATTCTATATACATTTTATGTACACAGTCACTAGTTATATTTTGTTTGTTTTTACTCCTGAACTTCCTCCGATCATTTTCATGATGTCCATCTGGTATGCTTCTATATGCCATATCTTTCTAACTGTGCTCTTTCACAAAAGCCCACAATATATAACCTATATACTTATTATGGACACAGCATGTCTTACACTAGTTATCTTGTTGTTATTAGTTGTTGTTATTAGTCCCATCCTTCAGCTCCATTCAACACCTCCCATCTATCTCTTAACACCATCCACATTGGACTTCCATTTGCCATATATTTTTCAACTGTACTGTGACGTTTTACAAAAGTTCTGAACCTTTCTATTCTCATTGTTTCTACAATTTGTGAATTGAAAATAAACATCTTTGCTAAAAGTATTATTATATTATTGATCGATTGACTATGACTTTTCAGATCACCCAGTAGTGCTATCTGAAGGGTCAGCTCCATGCAAATATTGCAATCCTTCAGCCATTCCTGGCTTGTGTCCAGAAACAAGCTACAAATGGACAGAACCAAAACAAATGATCTAATGATTCTGTCTCTTCACAGCAAAATCTGCAGAGCTGGGAATATTGTATCCCCCATACAAATAACATTCTATTGGTAGCAAGAATTGTGTATAATAATTTAAATTGAAAAATTCTAAGTTTTGAATCCGGTGTCATATTGCGTATCAGTTCATAAACACTATGCCATGGAATCGGTAGGTCAAAAATCTCTTCACATCTATTTTGCAATCTATATGGGACGGCTGTCAATCTTTTGGTCCTTAAATGAAACTGGTAAACTTTTTTATTTATCACAATTTTCTTTAACCAATTATGTTCTTTAATGCAAGTCTGACAGACAAGTTCCTTACTTTTTCCTCCTTCCACTTTCCTCTTCCATTTTTGAAAAGAAAGTTTTTTTTATCAATTAGTATATTTGAGTTTAACCACAATATTTGTTGCAATATTTGTTCTGTCATTTCTGGAGGATTAAATTGAAATTGCAACCAACTTTCTATGGCTTGTTTTAGAAATAGTGATATTTGGGAGATTATTTCCTTTTCAAATACCTGAAAGTGAGGGGTTGTAATCTGAATAAAGGGAAAAAGTCCCTTCTTGAACATTGGATGAGACAATCTTACTAGTTTGCTAGAGAACCAGTTCGGATTTAAGAATAATTTTTGTATGACTGAAGCTTTTAGTGATAGGTCTAATGCTTTAATATTTAATAATTTCTGCCCTCCTAATTCATATTCATTATATAAATAGGCCTGTTTAATTTTGTCTGGCTTGCAGTTCCAAATAAAATATAATATTTTTTTCTCATATAATTTAAAAAACTGTTCGCTAGGCGTAGGCAAGACCATAAGCAAATAGGTAAACTGGGATAATATTAAAGAGTTAATCAGTGTGATTTTTCCACAAATTGACAGGTATTTACCTTTCCATGGTAGCAAGATCTTATCTATTTTTGCTAACTTTCTATTTAATTTTATTGGAGTGAGGTCATATATTTCATTTGGGATATGTATTCCGAGTATATCCACATCACCATCAGACCATTTTATTGGTAAGCTACATGGTAATGTAACATTTTTATTTTTTTGTGATCCAGTACGTAATATAGTACATTTATCATAATTTGGTTGTAATCCAGATTCCATCCAGTTTGCTTTATTTTTATAATATATTACACTTGATCTTTCTTGAATAAGTTTCTCCATTTCTTTGAGTTTTTCCTCTAATTTATTCTGAGCCTCTATGTTACAGTTTTTATTGCTATCTATCTGTTCTGTTAGACCTTCTATTTCCTTTGTTAGTGTGGACTCTTTTGACCTAAATTGCTTTTGTTTTCGAGATGAGTACTGAATAGCATTGCCTCTAAAGGCACATTTAAAGGTGTCCCATACAATAAGGGGATTTGTTATGAATTCCTCTGTCCTAGTTAAAAACAAGTTATCATCCAATAGGCTTTGATTAAATTTACAATATCCTCGCCCACGTGGAAATTCAGTAAGAGTAATGTATATGCCAATTATATAATGGTCTGACCACATTCTGTCCCCTATCAACACATTTTTAAACTTTTGGTGCCAACGAGAATGAGATAAGAAAGAAGTCAAGACGACTAGCTTGATTGAGTCTCCGCCATATATATATTACTCACTAGATCAGGATATTTAAGCCTCCATATATCTACTAGTTCTAATGTATCCATGACATTCACGATTTCCTTAAGAGCATGAGGGTGAAAGAAGTGTGGATCATCATTATTTGGTCCATAAAGGTCAATGAGCCATATTTGTTTATGGTCCAATAACATATTTAAAATAATCCATCTACCTTGCGTATCTGTTTGGACAATTAGCACATTCGGATCGAAATTACTGTTCATTAATATCATCACCCCTTTTGAGTTTCTTAGCCCATGGGAGAAGTATATTTCGCCCCCCATTCCTTTTTCCACGTAACTTCATCTAGAATTGTTGAATGGGTTTCCTGTAAACAATAGATTGTCACGGTTAACTAAGCCAGAACCCAGAAGCAGACCAGGACAAGGTACGTTGAGGCAAAGGTGAGTGTTTATTAATAGATTCCAGTGAGGCTGAATAATCCAGGGAACAGAGCGGGTGGCGTGGATGGGTTGTTGAGGTGCAGTGGTTGGTCCGGTACTGGCTCGAAGCCGCCGACCATCAGGCAGAGGTTGGGTGAAGGTTCGGGTGAGAGACTGCAGACAGAACAAAACGGAGGTCAGTACACAGCTAGTCAAAAAGGTGCAAAACAACAAAACTAACACTAATGGCTCAGAGACCGATCACGCAGACAAACATACTGTTCATGGCTAACGATCCGGCAGGAACTGGATGTTGGGCCAGAGCCTAAGAAGGGTGATGATCAGGACCAGGTGTGCAGATTGCTGATGGGATGCAGGTGCGGAAAACAAGAGCGCTCCCCGGAGCGTTCCCGAACCCTCGGGAAACTGGAGATTACGAACAGGAACACTAGTCACCAGACAGGACCCGACTCAGACAGCCGGGATCGTTACAGTACCCCCCTCCGCCGACGCCACCGGGCGGACTCCCCGGAGCGCCAGGATGGAGGCGGTAGAAGTCACTGATGAGGTCCGCATCTAGGACCTGTCGCCGCGGAATCCAACTCCTCTCTTCGGGCCATACCCCTCCCAGTCCACGAGATACTGGAAACCCCGGCCCCGCCGTCTGGAATCCATGATGCGGGCGCACCGTGTAGCAGGACCACCTCCGATCATCCGAGGAGGAGGAGGAGGAGGCGGAGGAGGCAACAGAGGACTGAGGAAGACAGGCTTGAGGCAGGAGACATGAAAGGTGGGATGGACTCTGAGCGTCCTCGGTGGTTTGAGTCGAACTGCCACTGGATTGATCACCTTCTCCACCACAAACGGACCAATGAACTTGTAACAACTTCCTAGACTCAGTCCGTAACGGAAGATCCCGTGTGGCCAACCAAACCCTATCTCCGATGGTATAGGTGGGAGCGGGGATCCGCGACGATCGCCTGGAGCTGATACCGGTCGAAACTCTAAGGAGTGCCTTTCTGGCCCCGATGCCAGGTCCGGTGGCAAGACGAATATGGGCCTGAACAGAAGGCACTGAGAGCTCCTTCTCCTGAGAAGGAAACAGGGAGGTTGGTGAGCCATACAGGCACTGGAAGGGAGACATCCCAGTGGCAGATGTAGGAAGAGTATTGTGGGCATACTCAACCCAAGGCAACTGAGAGACCCAGGAGGTGGGGTTGGAAGAGACCAGACAGCGTAGCGTGGATTCCATCTTCTGGTTGGCTCTCTCCGCCTGACCATTGGATTGGGGGTGAAAACCAGATGTGAGACTGACTGTAGCTCCAATGGCCAAACAGAAGGACTTCCAGACAGCAGAGGTAAACTGAGGGGCCACGGTCGGAAAGCGATATCACTGGGCAACCGTGGACCCTGAAAACCTCCCTAACCAGGATCTCGGACGTCTCGAGGCAGAGAGGGAAGCTTGGCAATAGGCACAAAGTGGGCGAACTTGCTGAATCTGTCCACGATAGTCAGAACGACCGTATTCCCCTCAGAGCGGGCAACCCAGTGACGAAGTCCAGGGCCAGATGCGACCATGGTCGCCGGGGAATAGGAAGGGGGGTGAAGTAGTCCAGAGCTGGGCGATTGGTACTCTTATTCTGCGCACACACTGGACAGGCAGCAACAAAACCCCGAGTATCCTCGGCCAAGCAGGCCACCAAAAACGTCTGCGAAGAAACGCCATTGTCCGAGCCACGCCAGGGGGTGACAAGCCATCTTGCTGGCGTGGGACCATTTGAGGACAGCAGGACGAACCGACTCAGGCACAAACAACCGACCCGGGTGGACCGTTGCCGGGACCGGGCTGAGTCCAAGGGCCGCCAGCACCTCCTCCTCAATCTTCCACATAACTGCTCCCACGACCGCAGTTCGGGGAGGATTGTCTCGGTCTTGGACCCACTCTCCTCCGTCTTGGAGAACATCCGGGACAAAGGCGTCCGCCTTGCCGTTCTTAGATCCAGGTCGGAACGTCCAGGGCAAACTTGAATCGTCCGAAAAACAACGCCCACCTGGCCTGGCGGGAGTTGGAGGCGTTTAGCCGATTGCACGTAAGCAAGATTCTTGTGGTCAGTCCAGACAATAAACGGTTGCTCGCCCCCTCCAACCAATGGCGCCACTCCTCCAAGGGTTTCACCGCGAGAAGCTCCGGTTACCACTCGTAATTCCTCTCCGCAGGCGAAAAGGCGACGTAGAGTAGGCGCGAGGGATGGAGTTTACTGTCCGTGGAGCATCGCTGCGACAGGATGGCGCCAACTCCCACATCAGACGCGTCCACTTCAACGCAGAACTGACGGGCCGTGTCGGTTGAGAGAGAATCGGTGCGTTGGTGAATCGCCTCTTCAAATCCAGAAAGCGCTCGATCCGCCTCCGGATTCCACTTGAAGATCCTGATACTGGAAGTCAAGGCAGTTAACGGAGCGGCCACACGGCTGTAATCCCGGATGAATCTGCGGTGAAATTCGCAAACCCCAAAAATCTCTGGAGCTGCAATCTCGTACCGGGCTGGGCCCATTCCAGAACCGCTCTAACCTTCTCCTGGTCCATCCTAATCTCTCCCCTGGAGATGATGTACCCGAGAAAGGATGTGTGTGGGCGTGAAACTCGCACTTCTCGGCCTTCACGAACAGGCGATTCTCCAACAATCGCTGCCAGAACCTGCCGGACATTGGACGTGGTCGGAAGGTTCCTTCGAGAAGATCAGAATGTCATCCAGGTAAACAAACACAAAGAGCCGATCATATCTCTCGGGGCGTCGTTCACCATACTCTGGAATACCGCTGGAGCATTGGTCAGTCCAAACGGCATCACCTGATACTCGAAGTGACCCATCGGTGTATTGAAACCCGTCAACCACTCGTCCCCCTCTCTGATCCGGACCAGGTGATACGCATTGCGAGGTCTAGCTTAGTGAACACGCATAACCCTGTAGGCGAGTCGAAGGCAGAACTCTATCGGGGCAGGGGATACTTGTTCTTGACCGTGATGTCGATTCAACCCCGATAATCAATACACGGTCGAAGAGAGCATCCTTCTTACCCACAAAGAAAGAATCCTGCCCCCAGGGGTGATGACGAGGGACGAACGAGACCAGCAGCTGGGACTCCTTGATGTAGGTCTCAACGCCTCACGTTCAGGTCGGGAGATACTGTATAACCTTCCCTTGGGGTAGACAGCTCCAGGAACCAGGTTGATGGCACAATCATATGGTCGGGTGGGGAGGGAGTGACAGAGCCTTCTGCTTACTGAAAACTTCCCCAAATCGTGATATGTCTCGGGAACCAGGGACAAATCTGGGGGTTTAGCCTCAATCACCTGACTGGGAACCGAATGGGGGCAGGCAGTCTTGAGACAGTTAGCATGAGCAATCAAGGCTCCAACTCGTTACCTTGCCCGTCACCCAATCGAGCGTGGGATTGTGTTCCTTCAGCCAGGGGTATCCAAGGACCAGAGGAACATGGGAAGACGGTAGAATGAAGAATGAAATCATCTCAGAATGATTCCCCGACAACCGGCATCTTAACCCGGTTCAGTCCTCATCGTGATACGGCAGACTACTGCCGTTCAGAGTGGTCGCTCAATGGCTTCGGCAATTGCTCCTTGAAAGCCCCAGCTGTTCCACCAACTCCGGCATCAGAAAGCTTCCGCCGGCACCTGAATCGATAAAAGCGTTAAGCGCTAAGCTCTGATTCCTGTTCACAAGGGTAGCCGAGAAGCGGGGTCTGACAGAGGTGCTGAGAGGTTGAAACTGGCTCGCTAAAAGTCCTCCCAACTTTTAGCGAGCCGGGCAGTTTGACGACGCGGGAACAAGTGGAGATGTAATGTCCCGAGCTACCACAGTAGAGGCAGCAGTTGGTCTTACGTCTATGTTGACGCTCCTCCTTGGTTAACCCGTGCCGCCCCACTTGCATGGGTTCAGAATCGGGAGAGAGGACCTCTCCACTAATCCATTGTGGTGGAGAATGATCGGCGTGTTCTGGTCACCACCCGACCCGACTGGGAACTGAGAAGCTGATCGATTGGACGGACCCCATTGCTTCTCCCTCCTTCAGCTCTCGGACTCGATTATCCACCCGAATAGAGCAAGGCTACCAAGCTGTCCAGGTCACTAGGCTTCGGATAGGAGATCAACTCATCCTTGAGCTGCTCCGACAGACCCTGGTAAAAGGCCGCTTGCAGGAACTCCTCGTTCCACCCACTCCACAGCAACGTCTTGAACTCGATCACGGCGTCGGCCACGCTACGAGTTCCTTGGCGGCAAAACAGGCGCCTGGCTGCGTCCCTCCCTCGGACGGAATGGTCGAAGAGCTTCCTCATCTCGGCCGTGAACCCCCTGGTATGAAGCCATGCAGGGATCCTGTCGTTCCCAAGCGGCTGAAGCCCACTCAGCGCTCGACCACGCAGCACCAATCACAAAGGCTATCCCTAGCCTTGTCTGTGGCATAAGAGTAGGGCTGTAGATCGAACACTAATCCACACTGCATAAGGAAGGAAACGGCATCTTCCCAGCTCCCCCTCATATTTATCCGGCGTCGGAACCTTGGGCTCACGGATGGACACACCGCTTCAGAAGCGGCAGGCGAGATGGGTGAAACCGGTAGTGGATCCTCCACCGGACACCTACGTTGGTTCTGGACCTCCGTCAGAACGGTAGAAAGGTTCAACTGACCACGCGATCTCCTGTAGTACCGTGCTGTGATGGCCTCAACATCTTCTCCTGCTGGGTAATAGCATGCGAACGGAGTCCAGGTCCGCTGGGTTCATTACTGGCGGATGTTCTGTCACGGTAACTGCCAGAACCCAGAAGCAGACCAGGACAAGGTGCGTTGAGGCAAAGGTGAGTGTTTATTAATAGATTCGAGTGAGGCTGAATAATCCAGGGAACAGAGCGGGTGGCGTGGATGGGTTGTTGAGGGTGAGTGGTTGGTCCGTATATGTACACATCATTCAATATCATTCAATTTAGCTGCTGCGGCTTATACTCCGGTGCGCCTTATAGTGCGGAAAATACGGTAATCTATTAGTAAATGTAATGTCCAGCGCTAGGCCTAGGCTACTTGATGTAGCCTATTGACCGCAAATGGCATCAAAACCATACTACATAGCCTACTCCGGTTGTAAAGTGGTTTCATGAACTCAATATTAAGAGGTGAGAAATGCATTACTCACAGAAAGCTGTGTCTCTCCTCTCTGTAACTAGAACAACAGTAGTTGCTTTGAAAACTGTATTTTTCCCGCAATTGCATTTTGAACAACGGTCATATGCTTCTGCTTCTCAGAATGCATCTCTCCCTCCTCCATGCGCACAGTGGGGAGAGGGAGTGAGTGGCTCGTTCACACAGCAGCCGACAGCGAAACAGGGACAGACAGATACCTTCATAGCAGGAATCAACATGATGCGTAGGCTATTACTGATGACCAAATAATGGTTTTAGAACACTCTACAGGAACGTTGTGTAGCAAAATCACCGAAAGTGACTGACGTAAGCAAAATTCTTCGTAAAGAGGAAGGCAATGTTGGTGTCTGTAATTTTCGGATTATCATCCCTGCTCTAACACATACCCACAGACACACACAGCATTGCAAGGAGTGTCCAGGGTATACTGCTCTAAACAGGGACTTGGCCTGGGACTCTGTTTATTTCCACTGCTCTTGCTAACAGAGACACGTAGAAAATGTTTGCGTTTGCTTTCCGTAAAGCTCTCCTGTGGGTCAGTAAAGGATCTATCTCGCATATGTTCACAGTCAAGATGTACCCATAAGGAATACTTTTGACTGTATTTACATTTACATCATTTAGCAGACGCTCTTATCCAGAGCGACTTACAACTTATGATAGCCAGTGGGACAACCACTTTTTTTTTCTTTTTTTTTATGGGGGGGTAGGGGAGGGGAGGGGTAGAAGGACTGTATGTGTTTATGTGTTTGAGTGTATACTTGCTTTTCTCCCCAAGAGACAGAATAACTTGAGTTTTACGGTCATGTTGCTGTATCTTTTATATGGCCTTTTTTGGACTGCTACTTTCTGTGTCATGTGTCTTCTCTTGTTACTTCATTATTGACCACTGATTTTGGTTATTACTTGGCTATTACTTGGATATTACTGTTTATAACTGGTTTATGAACTGGTTATAACTATATTCCCAGACTCAGACTTGGAGCCTTATACCACCTATGAGTACAGAGTATCGGCCTGGAACAGTTATGGGCATGGCTCCAGCAACATCACCGTGGTGACAACCAATGAGGACACGCCCTGGGGAGTGGCCCCGCCCCGCTGGAGTCGCCTAGGCGACCGTGATGACGTCGTACAACTACATTGGCAGGCTCCCGCCAAGCCCAATGGTAAACCTCGACAACACACACACACACACACACACACACACACACACACACTTGTGCTTTCTCATTGGTCTGTTTCCCGTTCCACCAGGTGACATCAGCCACTACGTGGTGCTGCGTGACGGACAGGAGCGTTACCGAGGAGACGAGATGAGTTTCACAGACGTGGGCGGGATCCGTCCGTTCCAGGAGTATGGGTACCGGCTCCAGGCCTGTAACACCGCCGGTTGCATCGACAGCTCACAGGTGGGCCGCCTCACCTCTAAATGCTTGACTTATTGACCCTTCAACACTGACCTGTCAAGGTGCTGCATGACACAGGATGTGGCTGAAAAAGCATCCTATTTGGCATGGCCAAAATGTGTGCACTAAATAGGGGATAAAGTGCCATTTGGTACCATTTCAGACAAAGCCACAATCCCATATTCTTCACCGCAGAGGTCGCAGTCCGGTCCACACAATACATGTTTCTCCCTCCTTCCATTTAGTTCATATCTACTTCAACCCTGACCTGGGATGTGTTCAGGAAGATAAAACATTCATAACTGCATTACATAGAGACACTACTGTTGGTTAACCTCCTCAAAATAAGGGAATCGTGTCTGTTCTAGTAGCTTACATTTCTAATTCTATCTTCAATGCTCTGATGTTTTCATGTACCTGGGTGTGAAGTTAAGTCTGGTTTTATTTTACAGTAGTGGAGCACTTCATTTTACACTAGATTATCCCTCAATATGATCGCCTCCTGATGACTGTAAAGATAATCAGGGCTTCATTGAACTAAGCAGCACTCGCTCTACTCTCAAGTAGTCCACCAATTTAGCCAGCTGAAGCGCTTGAGAGGAGGCAAGGTGCTCCCTTAATGTAGAGAGAGAAGCCAAACTTTCTCTGAATCAAATCTGATCCTTGTTCAAATAAAATAATATGTCCTAAAATGTTTGGGGGCTGTGGTTAATCTCAATATCTATTTCAAAATGAGTGTGACTACATTTGACAGTACATAGTCCCCCTCCTAGGATGTCTCTTGTTTGCCTTTGTGGTTTTTTGTATCTTATGTTTCATTATGAAGTGTGTTTATGTAGATGATGTTGATGTGTTATGGTTAATTTCCTACAGACAGAGACAAGGATAACAGACCATTACATATAGTGTATGAAGTGAACAGAAAAGCATGGTGCGGCATATTCATGTCTGAACCCATGTTATTTGGCCAGTTGTGCTTTCTCTTTCTCACTCTCTCTCTCTCTCTCCTCTCCTCTTCTCTCTCGTGGGTTCAGGAGTGCTGAGCAGACATGATATTCCTGATAGCAGCTTAATGGCTTGAGAACAGAGGCCCAGCTATCTCTCTGGGACTCCACTGATATCACACAATAATTAATTTCTCTGGCTTATAGGTGATGGAAGCCCAGATGAAAACTGTCTTTCTGGCTTTTGGCAAATTGTATATCTAATTATGTTGCTCACATCACGCTCTTCTGTCTGGAGACTAGCCCTGTATACAAACCCCTGGACTGGGAAAGAGAGAGGGACGGAGGTAGGGAGGAAGAGAATGGTCTAGAACGTATTCTTCAGAACAAGCCTGCACACACGTACACACACACAGTGGCCCTGAGTGAGTGAGGTGGATTAGTTTGTACACCTGTGTGGATTGGCCAAACAGTCCCAATTATGGCCTAACCCAACCTAACCCAATACACAACCACAGCAATTACCAGAGAGACGGGGGGGGGGATAGAGGGGGGAAGATAGAAGAAGTGAAGGTAACAAAAACGGTCAGAGAGAGTGAAAGTGCAGGGAAGAGAGAGAGAGAGATGGAAGAGAGAGAGAAAGAGAGAGAGTTGGAAGAGAGAGAGAGAGAGAGAGAGAGAGAGAGAGAGAGAGAGAGAGAGACGAGAGAGAAAGTGCAGGGAAGAGAAAGAGTCAGAGATGGGGGAGTAGCGAGAGATAGAAAGAGATAGAAAGGGAGAAGAGGGAGAGGGGAAGTGAAGAGAATGGAAAGGGTCAGAGAAAGAAGGAGAAAGGGGGGGATGGGGAAAAGAGAGAAACAGAGAAGAATTGAATGTAACAAAGCGAGGGAAGGGAGGAAGGAAGGAGAGGGAGAACAGCGTGGTAACTAGGTGTTGTGGTCTTGTCCTAATAGTGTGTCAGGGTGTGGGACAGGAGAGGGAAACAGTAGTGACATTCTATTAGACCAGGATATCCCTGCTACCATGACGACCAGATTGCCAGGTAATTTTCTTTGCTCGCCTCACATTCACTAAGTGTTCACACCGGGTGCAAAGTTTACACACGTTGTTTGGTGGTATTGTTCTTGCTTCCCCTTTGAATTTAGTAAGTTAGTAAATATTCTCATACAGAGCAACTGGATGGTCAGATACAACCATATGTAATAATATTGAGCATTGCAAATAGTAAAACCTTCAAACACTGCTGTAGTGCAGCTGGTTCAATCCCCGGGTCAATCACTTTCCTCTTTCCTTGTATCTCCTCTTATCTATCTCCCCTCTGGTTCCTTCATATCTGTATAGACCAGAGAGAGTAGAATTCTACTCCCCTTTTAAATAATATTTACATCGCTAGCTAAATTAAGTTAAAGTTTTATTGTCACATGCACAAGTATAGTGAAATACTTAAGTTGCAAGCTCTACAGTGCAGTAATAAATATGAAAATAGTTTAAGCAATACTTTTTATATAAATATATATATATATACACTGCTCAAAAAAATAAAGGGAACACTTAAACAACACATCCTAGATCTGAATGAATGAAATAATCTTATTAAATACTTTTTTCTTTACATAGTTGAATGTGCTGACAACAAAATCACACAAAAAGTATCAATGGAAATCAAATTTATCAACCCATGGAGGTCTGGATTTGGAGTCACCCTCAAAATTAAAGTGGAAAACCACAATACAGGCTGATCCAACTTTGATGTAATGTCCTTAAAACAAGTCAAAATGAGGCTCAGTAGTGTGTGTGGCCTCCACGTGCCTGTATGACCTCCCTACAACGCCTGGGCATGCTCCTGATGAGGTGGCGGATGGTCTCCTGAGGGATCTCCTCCCAGACCTGGACTAAAGCATCCGCCAACTCCTGGACAGTCTGTGGTGCAACGTGGCGTTGGTGGATGGAGCGAGACATGATGTCCCAGATGTGCTCAATTGGATTCAGGTCTGGGGAACGGGCGGGCCAGTCCATAGCATCAATGCCTTCCTCTTGTAGGAACTGCTGACACACTCCAGCCACATGAGGTCTAGCATTGTCTTGCATTAGGAGGAACCCAGGGCCAACCGCACCAGCATATGGTCTCACAAGGGGTCTGAGGATCTCATCTCGGTACCTAATGGCAGTCAGGCTTCCTCTGGCGAGCACATGGAGGGCTGTGCGGCCCCCCAAAGAAATGCCACCCCACACCATGACTGACCTACCGCCAAACCGGTCATGCTGGAGGATGTTGCAGGCAGCAGAACGTTCTCCACGGCGTCTCCAGACTCTGTCACGTCTGTCACATGTGCTCAGTGTGAACCTGCTTTCATCTGTGAAGAGCACAGGGCGCCAGTGGCGAATTTGCCAATCTTGGTGTTCTCTGGCAAATGCCAAACATCCTGCACGGTGTTGGGCTGTAAGCACAACCCCCACCTGTGGACGTCGGGCCCTCATACCACCCTCATGGAGTCTGTTTCTGACCTTTTGAGCAGACACATGCACATTTGTGGCCTGCTGGAGGTCATTTTGCAGGGCTCTGGCAGTGCTCCTCCTGCTCCTCCTTACACAAAGGCGGAGGTAGCGGTCCTGCTGCTGGGTTGTTGCCCTCCTACGGCCTCCTCCACGTCTCCTGATGTCCTGGCCTGTCTCCTGGTAGCACCTCCATGCTCTGGACACTACGCTGACAGACACAGCAAACCTTCTTGCCACAGCTCGCATTGATGTGCCATCCTGGATGAGCTGCACTACCTGAGCCACTTGTGTGGGTTGTAGACTCCGTCTCATGCTATCACTAGAGTGAAAGCACCGCCAGCATTCAAAAGTGACCAAAACATCAGCCAGGAAGCATAGGAACTGAGAAGTGGTCTGTGGTCACCACCTGCAGAACCACTTCTTTATTGGGGGTGTCTTGCTAATTGCCTATAATTTCCACCTGTTGTCTATTCCATTTGCACAACAGCATGTGACATTTACTGTCAATCAGTGTTGCTTCCTAAGTGGACAGTTTGATTTCACAGAAGTGTGATTGACTTGGAGTTACATTGTGTTGTTTAAGTGTTCCCTTTATTTTTTTGAGCAGTGTATATATATATATATATATATATACAGTATCTCACAAAGTGAGTACACCCCTCACATTTTTGTAAATATTTGAGTATATCTTTTCATGTGACAACACTGAAGAAATGACACTTTGCTACAATGTAAAGTAGTGAGTCTACAGCTTGTATAACAGTGTAAATTTGCTGTCCCCTCAAAATAACTGAACACACAGCCATTAATGTCTAAACTGCTGGCAACAAAAGTGAGTACACCCCTAAGTGAAAATGTCCAAATTGGGCCCAATTAGCCATTTTCCCTCCCCAGTGTCATGTGACTCGTTAGTGTTACAAGGTCTCAGGTGTGAATGGGGAGCAGGTGTGTTAAATTTGGTGTCATCGCTCTCACACTCCCTCATACTGGTCACTGGAAGTTCAACATGGCACCTCATGGCAAAGAACTCTCTGAGGATCTGAAAAAAATAATTGTTGCTCTACATAAAGATTGCCAAGACCCTGAAACTGAGCTGCAGCACGGTGGCCAAGACCATACAGCGGTTTAACAGGACAGGTTCCACTCAGAACAGGCCTTGCCATGGTCGACCAAAGAAGTTGAGTGCACGTGCTCAGCGTCATATCCAGAGGTTGTCTTTGGGGAAATAGACGTATGTGTGCTGCCAGCATTGCTGCAGAGGTTGAAGGGGTGGGAGGTCAGCCTGTCAGTGCTCAGACCATACGCCGCACACTGCATCAAATTGGTCTGCATGGCTGTCGTCCCAGAAGGAAGCCTCTTCTAAAGATGATGCACAAGAAAGCCTGCAAACAGTTTGCTGAAGACAAGCAGACTAAGGACATGGATTACTGGACATGGATTATTGGAACTATGTCCTGTGGTCTGATGAGACCAAGATAAACTTATTTGGTTCAGATGGTGTCAAGCGTGTGTGGCGGAAACCAGGTGAGAAGTACAAAGACAAGTGTGTCTTGCTTACAGTCAAGCATGGTGGTGGGAGTGTCATGGTCTGGGGCTGCATGAGTGCTGCCGGCACTGGGGAGCTACAGTTCATTGAGGGAATACCAACATGTTTCAAGCAGACCACCATAGTCCCCGTGCCCAAGAACTCTAAGATAACCTGCCTAAATGACTACCGACCCGTAGCACTGACGTCTGTAGCCATGAAGTGCTTTGAAAGACTGGTCATGGCTCACATCAACAGCATAATCCCAGAAACCCTAGACCCACTCCAATTTGCATACCGCCCCAACAGATCCACAGATGATGCAATCTCTATCGCACTCCACACTGCCCTTTCCCACCTGGACAAGAGGAACACCTACGTGAGAATGCTATTCATTGACTACAGCTCAGCATTCAACACCATAGTGCCCTCTAAGCTCATCACTAAGCTAAGGATCCTGGGACTAAACACCTCCCTCTGCAACTGGATCCTGGACTTCCTGACGGGCCGCCCCCAGGTGGTAAGGGTAGGTAACAACACATCTGCCACACTGATCCTCAACACGGGGGCCCCTCAGGGGTGCGTGCTCAGTCCCCTCCTGTACTCTCTGTTCACCCATGACTGCATGGCCAGGCACGACTCCAACACCATCATTAAGTTTGCCGACGACACAACAGTGGTAGGCCTGATCACCGACAACGATGAGACAGCCTATAGGGAGGAGGTCAGAGATCTGGCCGTGTGGTGCCAGGACAACAACCTCTCCCTCA
Source organism: Coregonus clupeaformis (assembly GCF_020615455.1). Lineage (NCBI taxonomy): Eukaryota > Metazoa > Chordata > Actinopteri > Salmoniformes > Salmonidae > Coregonus > Coregonus clupeaformis. The sequence continues at coordinate 1,523,587 of NC_059216.1, read as the reverse complement.
ACGTGACCAAGACAAAGGAGATGATTGTGGACTACAGGAAAAAAAGAGGACTGAGCACGCCCCCATTCTCATCGACGGGGCTGTAGTGGAACAGGTTGAGAGCTTCAAGTTCCTTGGTGTCCACATCACCAACGAACTATCATGGTCCAAACACACCAAGACAGTCGTGAAGAGGGCACGACAAAGCCTATTCCCCCTCAGGAGACTAAAAAGATTTGGCATGGGTCCTCAGATCCTCAAAAAATTCTACAGCTGCACCATCGAGAGCATCCTGACTGGTTGCATCACCGCCTGGTATGGCAACTGCTTGGCCTCTGACCACAAGGCACTACAGAGGGTAGTGCGTACGGCCCAGTACATCACTGGGGCAAAGCTCCCTGCCATTCAGGACCTCTATACCAGGCGGTGTCAGAGGAAGGCCCTCAAAATTGTCAAAGACTCCAGCCACCCTAGTCATAGACTGTTCTCTCTGCTACCGCACGGCAAGCGGTACCGGAGTGCCAAGTCTAGGTCTAAAAGACTTCTCAACAGCTTCTACCCCCAAGCCATAAGACTCCTGAACAGCTAATCATGGCTACCCGGACTATTTGCACTGCCCCCCCACCCCATCCTTTTTACGCTGCTGCTACTCTGTTAAGTATTTATGCATAGTCACTTTAACTCTACCCACATGTACATATTACCTCAACTACCTCAACTAGTCGGTGCCCCCTACATTGACTCTGCAACGGTACCCCCTGTATATATAGCCTCCCTACTGTCACTTTATTTTACTGTATATATAGCCTCCCTACTGTCACTTTATTTTACTTCTGCTCTTTTTCTCTCAACACTTTTTTTGTTGTTGTTTTATTCTTACTTTTTTTGTTTAAAATAAATGCACTGTTGGTTAAGGGCTGTAAGTAAGCATTTCACTGTAATGTCTGCACCTGTTGTATTCGGCGCATGTGACCAATAAGATTTGATTTGATTTGAACCATGAATGCCAACATGTACTGTGACATACTGAAGCAGAGCATGATCCCCTCCCTTCGGAGACTGGGCCGCAGGGCAGTATTCCAACATGATAACGAACTCAAACACACCTCCAAGACGACCACTGCCTTGCTAACGAAGCTGAGGGTAAAGGTAATGGACTGGCCAAGCATGTCTCCAGACCTAAATCCTATTGAGCATCTGTGCTACATCCTCAAATGGAAGGTGGAGGAGTGCAAGGTCTCTAACATCCACCAGCTCCGTGATGTCATCATGGAGAAGTGGAGGAGGACTCCAGTGGCAACCTGTGAAGCTCTGGTGAACTCCATGCCCAAGAGGGTTTATGCAGTGCTGGAAAATGATGGTGGCCACACAAAATATTGACACTTTGGGACCAATTTGGACATTTTCACTTAGGGGTGTACTCACTTTTGTTGCCAGCGGTTTAGACATAATGGCTGTGTGTTGTGTTATTTTGAGGGGACAGCAAATTTACACTGTTATACAAGCTGTACACTCACTACTTTACATTGTAGCAAAGTGTCATTTCTTCAGTGTTGTCACATGAAAAGATACACTCAAATATTTAAAAAAATGTGAGGGGTGTACTCACTTTTGTGAGATACTATATATATATAATAAAGAAAACACGAGAAATAAGACAGAAAGCTATATACAGGGTCAGTGCCAATACCACATTTTTCTCATTGCATAGGTAGGTAATCAATCAATTTTATTTTATATAGCCCTTCTTACATCAGCTAATATCTCGAAGTGCTGTACAGAAACCCAGCCTAAAACCCCAAACAGCTAGTAATGCAGGTGTAGAAGCACGGTGGCTAGGAAAAACTCCCTAGAAAGGCAAAACCTAGGAAGAAACCTAGAGAGGAACCAGGCTATGAGGGGTGGCCAGTCCTCTTCTGGCTGTGCCGGGTGGAGATTATAACAGAACCATGCCAAGATGTTCAAAAATGTTCATAAGTGACAAGCATGGTCAAATAATAATCAGGAATAAATCTCAGTTGGCTTTTCATAGCCGATCATTAGAGTTTAAAACAGCAGGTCTGGGACAGGTAGGGGTTCCATAACCGCAGGCAGAACAGTTTAAACTGGAATAGCAGCAAGGCCAGGCGGACTGGGGACAGCAAGGAGTCACCACGGCCGGTAGTCCCGACGTATGGTCCTAGGGCTCAGGTCTCTCAGTTGGCTTTTCATAGCCGATCATTTAGAGTTGAAAACAGCAGGTCTGGGACAGGTAGGGGGTTTCGTAGCCGCAGGCAGAACAGTTGAAACTGGAATAGCAGCAAGGCCAGGCGGACTGGGGACAGCAAGGTGTCATCATGCCCGGTAGTCCTGACGTATGGTCCTAGGGCTCAGGTTCTCAGAGAGAAAGAGAGAACGAGAGAATTAGAGAGAGCATACTTAAATTCACACAGGACACTGGATAAGACAGGAGAAGTACTCCAGGTATAACCAACTAACCCCAGCCCCCGACACATAAACTACTGCAGCATAAATACTGGAGGCTGAGACAGGAGCGGTCCGGAGACACTGTGGCCCCATCCGAAGAAACCCCGGACAGGGCCAAACAGGAAGGATATAACCCCACCCACTCCGCCAAAGCACAGCCCCCGCACCACTAGAGGGATATCCCCAACCACCAACTTACAATCCTGAGACAAGGCCGAGTATAGCCCACAGAGGTCTCCACCACAGCACAAACCAAGGGGGGGGCGCCAACCCAGACAGGAAGATCACGTCAGTAACTCAACCCACTCAAGTGACGCACCCCTCCCAGGGACGGCATGGGAGGGGTGCGTATGATGATGTCATATTCCAAACGTTCTGTTTCTCTTGTATGTGTCAGTGACTAGCAGGTCTCTCTCCCTCTCTCTAGGTCCTGGCTGTAACAGTCCAGGGGGTACCAGAGGAGGTGGGGTCTCCCATAGTTACAGCTCTGGGTCCTGGCTCTCTAAGGCTCAGCTGGGCCCCTCCCTCAAAAGCCAACGGCATCATACGACTCTACCACATCAACATGACTGGCACCGGGACAATACACACACACACACCCTCGGACGGACCGCTCAACTACACTGTTACAGGTACAACCCACGCACATACACACACACGTACACACAGATACACACACATACCAATGTATACAGAGTACGGTGTCGGCACTCCTACGGTACAATGCAGACAAAAATACTACTAAGGATTACACACACATACACGCACGCACGCACGCACGCACACACACAAGTCCCCCCTTCAGAAGACCGCTGAGATGGTTGGATACACACTTTCACCCTCCTTTCCTCCTCTCCCCCCCTCCTTTCCTCCTTTCCTCATCTCCTCCTCTCCCTCCTCCTCTCCTCCTCTCCTCCTCTCTCCTCCTCTCCTCCTCTCTCCCCCTCCCCTCCATCGCCTCCTCTCCTCCCCTCCATCTCCTCCTCTCCTCCCCCTCCTCCTCTCCTCCCCCTCTCCTCATCTCCCCCCTCCCCCCTCCTCCTCTCCACCCTCCCCCCTCCTTTTCCCCCCTCCTCCTCTCATCCTCACTGTCCTGTGTTTATTTATGCATACTGTTTCTGGAAGCAATCTAATGACTGATTTTACACCGGATTCCCGCCATGAGCCGGCCCTTCCCTTCACACACACAGAGAAGCACACACACACTCACACAGAGGCCTCTGATCTATGCTTCTTCATTCATACACACAGAAACACATACTGACACACCCTCTTAGCACGCTCGCACACACATACTCGGATAGGCTCTCTCTCTCTCTCTCTCTCTCTCTCTCTCTCTCTCTCTCTCTCTCTCTCTCTCTCTCTCTCTCTCTCTCTCTCTCTCTCTCTCGCTCTCTCTCTCTCGCTCTCTCTCTCTCTCTCTCTCTCTCTCTCTCGCTCTCTCTCTCTCTCTCTCTCTCTCGTCTCTCTCTCTCTCTCTCTCTCTCTCTCTCTCTCTCTCTCTCTCTCTCTCTCTCTCTCTCTCTCTCTCTCTCTCTCTCTCTCTCTCTCTCTCTCTCTCTCTCTCTCTCTCTCTCTCTCTCTCTCTCTCTCTCTCTCTCTCTCTCTCTCTCTCTCTCTCTCTCTCTCTCTCTGGCAGGGCTGGGTGATTTGTGGGGCTGCTTTTATCTGCCCAGGAGAGGAGCAGTGTGGCTGGACCCATGCCATCAGTCACCAGGCCAAGGATACACACACACACCAGTCTCCTGTCATATTAGTCCTGTTTAAACCAGACAGACATATCCTCCTTCTGTATGCTAATATGACACACCTATGGCTCTCCTAGAGACCTGATCCTACATCATTCATACAGTCTGAGAGAAGGAGGACAGGAGAGAGGGAGGAGAGGAGACAGACAGGGAGGAGTGGAGACAGATAGGAAAAATAGGAGAGAAATAGGGAGGAGAAGGGACAGAGAGGGTGAGATGAAAGACAAGAGTGTGGCTCTTAAAGTCAGAGGAGAGGAGGAGTGGGGGAGAGTATGTGCCCCTTTCCTTCCAACACCAACAGTGATAAGGTTATCACACCTCAGCTCTGCACACGCTGACTAGATAAGGTTCCACAGACATGTGACTAACAGAAATGGAATAATGTGTCCCTGAACAAAGGGGGGGTCAAAATCAAAAGTAAGAGTCAGTATCTGGTGTGGCCACCAGCTGCATTAAGTACTGCAGTGCATCTCCTCCTCATGGACTGCACCAGATTTGCCAGTTCTTGCTGTGAGATGTTACCCCACTCTTCCACCAAGGCACCTGCAAGTTCCCAGACATTTCCGGGGGAAATGTCCCTAGCCCTCACCCTCTGATCCAACAGGTCCCATACGTGCTCAAGGGGATTGAGATCCGGGCTCATCGCTGGCCATGACAGAACACTGACATTCCTCTCTCAGCCTATTGCGGACAGTCTGAGCACTGATGGAGGGATTGTGCATTCCTGGTGTAACTCGGGCAGTTGTTGTTGCCATCCTGTACCTGTCCCACAGGTGTGATGTTCGGATGTACCGATCCTGTGCAGGTGTTGTTACACGTGGTCTGCCACTGCGAGGACGATCAGCTGTCCGTCCTGTCTCCCTGTAGCATTGTCTTAGGTGTCTCACAGTACGGACATTGCAATTTATTGCCCTGGCCACATCTGCAGTCCTCATGCCTCCTTGCAGCATGCCTAAGGCACATTCACGCAGATGAGCAGGGACCCTGGGCATCTTTCTTTTGGTGTTTTTTAGTGTCAGTAGAAAGGCCTCTTTAGTGTCCTAAGTTTTCATAACTGTGACCTTAATTGCCTACCGTCTGTAAACTGTTAGTGTCTTAATGACCGTTCCACAGGTGCATGTTCATTAATTGTTTATGGTTAATTGAACAAGCATGGGAAACAGTGTTTAAACCCTTTACAATGAAGATCTGTGAAGTTATTTGGATTTTTACGAATTATCTTTAAAAGACAGGGTCCTGAAAATGGGACGTTTCTTTATTTGCTGAGTTTAGTTTATCTGAAACATTCTTGCGAGAGTTTAAAAACAACATGTATTTAATTTTGCCCGTATTAAGCACATTTTAAATCAGCAAGGCATTCCTGCATAGCTATAAAATCTGACTGTAGATTGACACAGCCAGATCAAGGAGTGGTTTGGGATATAAGGGGGTAGTGGCAGTTTGGAAGCTCACTGGTTTCCCTGGTTAATCCTGAGAGCAGTCTGGAGTTTCGGTAGTTCCGGCCAATCCTCTGGAACACTCTGCTTTCTGGAGATATTTCCCAGTTTTTCCAGCAACGCTCCACAGAGGATGCTCGGAGCATTGGGAAAAGACCAGGATTTGCCAAAGCTGGTCACTGTGTGTGTGTGTGTGTTTGTGTCAGGATTGGCAAAGCAGGCAATAGCAAGCCCATTGGGTTGGTCTTGTGTGAGTGTGTGTGTGTGTCTGTGTGTGTTTGTGTGTGTGGCAGTGCTGGCGTTGAGAGTGTAGGTGCTGTGCGTATTTAAGGGCTGGCGAGTGGCTTATGCCAGGCAGTCCCGGTGCGGTGCTAGGCCGGTATGCCAGGGTGTGGATTTGGAAGTGTGTGTGTGTTTAGCGGTGCCGTGAAGTGCCAGCGCTGAGCTCGTGGTGAAGAAGCGTTAAGCCTCCCTGTCCCTCAGCGAGTGCCCGGGAAACCCTGTCTGTCTCATCAGCCCAAACTCTCTCTCTCTCTCTCTCTCTCTCTCTCTCTTTCTCCCTCTAGACAACATCCTGTCTCATCTCTCTCTTTTTATTTGTCTACCTCTCTTCCTTTTCCTTCTCTTTCTTGTACTCTTCTGCTCTTGTCTCTTTCTGTCTCTCTCTCTCTCTGTCTCCGTCTCTCTCTCTGTCTCCATCTCTCTCTGTCTCTCTCTCTCTGTCACCGTCTCTCTCTATCTCTCTCTCTGTCACTGTCTCTCTCTGTCTCCGTCTCTCTCTGTCTCCGTCTCTCTCTCTGTCTCCGTCTCTCTCTCTGTCTCCATCTCTCTCTATGTCTCTCTCTCTCTCTCTGTCTCCGTCTCTCTCTCTGTCTTTCTCTCTCTGTCTCCGTCTCTCTCGCTGTCTTTCTCTCTCTCTGTCTCCGTCTCTCTCGCTGTCTTTCTCTCTCTGTCTCCGTCTCTCTCGCTGTCTTTCTCTCTCTGTCTCCGTCTCTCTCGCTGTCTTTCTCTCTCTGTCTCCGTCTCTCTCTCTCTGTCTTTCTCTCCCTGTCTCCGTCTCTCTCCCTGTCTCTGTCTCTCTCTCTGTCTTTCTCTCTCTGTCTCTCTCTCTCTTTCTTTGTCTCTCTTTGTCTTTATCTGTCTCTCCTGTCTTGTATCTTTCTCTGTCTTTCTCTCTCCCTCATCCTTCCAATATTATCCTATGGGTGACATGGCTAGTCGAACGCCGAACTCTTCATTGAGACAATGCTGAAACATCAATCCATGGGCGAGTCAGTGCCACATTTTCATTTGTGCAGAAATCAAAATAAAAGAGAAGTTATCTTGCAAATTCAGCAGACCTATGGTGTGAAATAGGCTTTTAAAAGTGCCATCTTTATTTTATTACTTATCGTTAATGCTTATCGTTGGTGTGCTTATCAATTCACAATAACCTTTTTTCCAACTCCTATCGATATATCTTTTTTATTAAGTCATACAGAAGTGTTACATTGCGTGAAGTTTAAAATGCATTTTGTCATTACTAAATTTTTTACAAAAAAACAAACGTTTGATTAATAAAATATTTAATCAGTCGTCTTCCTCAAATTAAGGGTATGATGACACAATCTTTGCAAGAGGGAGGGAATCTGATTGCATTGGTCCTCAGCTCGCGGCTCGGTCATTTCATTCAGGGTAAATGGAGTTAGCCGTGAGTTAGCCTGCCCCGAAGCAGGTTAGTTCTGAAGGATTTGTTGCCATAGAAATAAATGTACCTGGCTAAACGATGAACAACTTTCGTGTGACCGGTTAGCCCGAGTTGAACTCAGAGTTGACCAAAGTTACCTTGCTAACTCCTTAAACCTGCTTCGTAGGATACCCCTCAGGTCGCTGGCGACACGTGTACACACACACACACACACACACTGTGTGACCGTGTGCGAAGAACCACAAAGACTCTGTCTCCTTGTCCTTTGTTATTGTAATGAATAATAGCTAAATAAATTACAGACGTTATTAGTAATAGTTTTAAAGTGACACCCCACACCCCAGGCGTAGTACAGAGAGAAGGAAGGAAAGGTAGATGGATGAAGAAACGTTTTACATGAGCAGAAATAATTGACCTGCTTCTCATGTTAAATGTTTAATATGACATAATTCATTTTCCCTTTCACAATGTTAGAACACATCCCTCAGACCAAGCATAAAATGTATCACTCTTCATGTGAACGATAGACATATTATATCTCTTTAAAATCATCTAGCTATTATTTTTTATAAAGAGAATACGGGCAGTTTCAAAAACAATCTCACTTGATAGTTGACCTCTGTTGAAATTGTAACATAAGGATGGAATTAAATGTTGTTTAACAAAACAGAAATCTGTTGTGATTAAGGTTAGTATTTTATTTGCTCATGTATGAGTATGAAATACACACTTTTATTATACAATATAGAAATGATCACTGTTGAATTAAGAGAGGAGAAAAAAGCGCCAAATCCTGCGTCAATCAATGATAAGTATTGCTATCATTGGTGTGTAGGAGTTATTGCTCACAATTATATAGATTATATTATTAATCATGCATTTAATTGAGCATTTGTAAGAGCATTATTAATTCATTACAATAGGGAACATTCTCTTTTATTTATGCTTCCTCTCAATGCCCCATCCGCACTGTTCCACTTTCATTGATTTTATATGAAGTTATCTACTTTATGCTGGATATTTAGCTTGTATGAAGATATTTCAAGTCTTGAATTGGGATTTAATAAATTCATTCTAACCCTGGAGAAGAGGAAGAAACATATTGATCACACGTGGGTAATATTGTAGTCACAATTTAGAGGATTATATTTAGAATATATCATTCAGTCAACAGAATTAAGACTATAATTTAAATTCAATTCAATTATGCTATTTGATTTACATGACCGCTAAATATAATGTTACAAATAAATACGTTAAATATTAGGGCTTAAATGGGTATCTGAACAAAAATTGAATCTGTATTTTTTAGAGACTGGGGTTGCTCCTCTGCCTTTGTGGTTTTTCCCACTGCAACCTCGGAACAGGAAGCCTTCGTATTTGACCAGGTCACAGAGGAAGACTGAATGCTGCTAAATGTTGCTGAGACAGATTTAACACAGAGAGAAGGATAAAGGGAGAGAGTCAGAGAGAGGGAGAGGGGAAGGGGGATTCAGGGACACTCAGCGTTGAGACCCCCAAATTCCCTCTCCCCATCCCCCTGTTTGTTCCCTTCCCCTCCTCCCCTGTTTTATCCCAGATTATGCGAGTGGGAGCAGGCAGAGGGGTGGGGGAGAGGGTGTGTGTGTGCGTTTATGTACGTGCGTGTATGTGTGTGTGTATAAACCTGATCTGGTAAAGTACGTTAGGGGTCCTCCCATAATCCTCCAGACAGGCTGACAGACAGACAGACAGACAGACAGACAGACAGACAGACAGACAGACAGACAGACAGACAGACAGACAGACAGACAGACAGACAGACAGACAGACAGACAGACAGACAGACAGACAGACAGACAGACAGACAGACAGACAGGCAGGGCATTAAGGAGCCATGACAGGAAGTGAACTCTTAATTATTTAGAGGTGTTATCAATGCACCAGGAAAACATAGGCCCTCTTTCTCTCTCTGCTCTATCTATCCCTCTCTTCCTGCTCCTTTCTACTGTATCTGCATTTCTCGCTTTCCTTCCCACTATCTTTTACTCATTTGATGATACAAACAGAAATATAATGATATTGTTTACTGTTATATTGCAGTTAACAGAAGCAAGAAGCCTCTCTTCTCTCTCTCTCTCTCTCTCTCTCTCTCTCTCTCTCTCTCTCTCTCTCTCTCTCTCTCTCTCTCTCTCTCTCTCTCTCTTTCTCTCTCTCTTGGTCTCAGGTATGTGAGGTAAGGGACTTGGGGCCCTATAGTGCAGTCATCATGCTCTCATATTGTCTAATGCAAACAGGGAATGGCAGCTTGTCAATAAAATACTTTTCTACATGTTATTACCGCACACCTCCCCTCTCCTGGACACTACTATTTGGGTGACAGTTACGGCATTGTTTCACTTCGTGTTAGCGGCGCACTGCAAATGGGCTGGCCAGGACTCCCTGGGCTGCCTGCCTGCCCGCCTGCCTGACTGTTAAAATGAAGGAAGTTTTCTCCCTTTATGTTACTTAATTTATTTATTTTAGAGGGGACGTCGGCCATCTTTTCAGCAGGGCAACAGTGTCCCCTTGAGGTGTTGTGTGGAAGTTGTTCTAGGAGAGCGGGGATCCCACGGATAGAGTGTGTGTGTGTGTGTGTGGGATGGGAGGCACACGCTGGAATGATTTAGTATTTGTAATTAAAAACAACAGAATGAAGGGTCGCTGCCTCTGTTCAACAGTCATTTATTGAGTCCCAGCTTTGGGACGAAAAATTCACGGTGATAAATAAATGGCCGTGGCGATATGAAACATTACACTGATCTTATGATTTAGACAGGATTTACACCTTACCACGGCTTGGTTATTTACTTGAGACGTTTTTATTTCTTATTGTGTTAATCACTAAATTAAATATGTGTAAAAATGTACTTTCAGATTAATAAACACACAATATTTATGAATGATGTGGTAGAGGGTAACATTTACATTATTTGTAGTTTACCATCACCTAGAACTGGTGACACATGGATACAGTGAATTGCTCAGAATTGCAACAAATGATATCACATTAACGTTGTTAACAATGCTAGAATACACACTCTGACACACACAATGCTTGGTTACATTGTGTAGTGAAGCCTCAACGTTGCCGGTCTGATGCTGTCCCTAGTGTTTAGTATGCTTGACAGAGTTCTTCATTTAACCCAAACCCAGCAGAACGTTGTGGGAACATTGATCTGGGGTTGGGTTAAGTAGGGAGGGCTGTGTAGCATGTTAACTAGCCTGGCCAATGGAAGAAAGGAAGCCGTTTAAACAACATGACTGAGAGGCATACAGGCATATTTCCTGCTCCACACCACACAGCCTGGCCCTGTATGGACACTGTTCTCTCTGTCTCTTCTGAATTTCAACTAAATATACTTTTTTTATAAGTTTGCTTCTGTTAACTGCAATATAACAGTAAGAAATATGATACAATATAAACATGTATTTGTATGAGTGGGAAAAGAAGGATGGAAGAAAGAAAGCTATTATATTTATGATTACATCATCATACCCTATAAATATATCCCTTTTATTGTCTGCAATTATTAATTTTGTTTGTTTTATCAAGTCATCATTGGTAATAGTTTTGATATGATATTGCTCCATTTCTAAATTAGCTGGTTAGCTGGTTATTTTTATATATGCTGTAAAATAATTACTTAAATTATTTTAATTTAGAATCTAAACATTGTGCTGTATCGTCATCATATTTATGTTGATGGTTGTAATTCTAAAGGCAACAACTTTACACGATCAGATTCAATATTATAAGTCATATTTAAAATGTGTATTTTATTTGTGGTGAATTTGAACATGTTTGGCCCTGACCCTTTTAAACGGGGGAAGGATGGCTGTAGAGTATATCAAAATGAATCTACATAACAGAGTGGCAGACAGACAGACAGGGATATACAGCGTGTACATAAATAAATCATTGGGACAGTGCCATAACGTTAATGCATACAGAGGTATTATAATTATAATAGATCAAAGGCATTTACAGTGTGGAACCTATCCTGTGTCACCGTTCATCTTTATGTTGCTTCATTATTGAGTTATGTCATACATAATTTAACATGGAGCGCTATGGATCCTTCCTCACTCAGATGGAGATGGGATGCTGCCCAGATTAAAGGGCCATGTATACGGGGCGCTCTCTCTTTCTCTTTCCATCTCTTCTTTCTTTCTCTGTCTTTCAGGCCATCTGTTCTTTCTGTTGAAGTCAGAAGTTTACACACACCTTAGCCAAATAAATTTAAACTCAGTTTTTCACAATTTCTGACATTTAATCCTAGTAAAAATTCCCTTTCTTAGGTCAGTTAGGATCACCACTTTATTTTAAGAATGCGAAATGTCAGAATAATAGTAGAGATAATGATTTATTTCAGCTTTTATTTCTTTCATCACATTCCCAGTGGGTCAGAAGTTTACATACACTCAATTAGTATTTGGTAGCATTGCCTTTAAATTGTTTTACTTGGGTCAAACAATTCGGGTAGCCTTCCACAAGCTTCCTACAATAAGTTGGGTGAATTTTGGCCCATTCCTCCTGACAGAGCTTGTGTAAATGAGTCAGGTTTATAGGCCTCCTTGCTCGCACACGCTTTTTCAGTTCTGCCCACACATTTTCTATAGGATTGAGGTCAGGGCTTTGTGATGGCCACTCCAATACCTTGACTTTGTTGTCCTTAAGCCATTTTGCCACAACTTTGGAGTTGCAAACTGTAGACTGGCTTTTTTATGGCGGTTTTGGAGCAGTGGCTTCTTCCTTGCTGAGCGGCCTTTCAGGTTATGTTGATATGGGACTAATTTTACTGTGGATATAGATACTTTTGTATCCAGCATCTTCACAAGGTCCTTTGCTGTTGTTCTGGCATTGATTTGCACTTTTCACACCAAAGTATGTTCAACTCTAGGAGACAGAACGCATCTCCTTCCTGAGCGGTATGACAGCTGCATGGTCCCATGGTGTTTATACTTGCGTACTATTGTTTGTACAGATGAATGTGGTACCTTCAGGCGTTTGGAAATTGCTCCCAAGGATGAACCAGACTTGTGGAGGTCTACAATTTCTTTTCTGAGGTCTTGGCTGATTTCTTTTGATTTTTCCCATGATGTCAAGCAAAGAGGCACTGAGTTTAAAGGTAGGCCTTGAAATACATCCACAGGTACACCTCCAATTGACTCAAATGATGTCAATTAGCCTATCAGAAGCTTCTATAGCCATGACATCATTTTCTGGAATTTTCCAAGCTGTTTAAAGGCACAGTCAACTTAGTGTATGTAAACTTCTGACCCACTGGAATTGTGATACAGTGAATTATAAGTGAAATAATCTGTGTGTAAATAATTGTTGGAAAAATTACTTGTGTCATGCACAAAGTAGATGTCCTAACCGACTTACCAAAACAATAGTTTGTTAACAAGAAATTTGTGTAGTGGTTGAAAAACGAGTTTTAATGACTCCAACTTAAGTGTATGTAAACTTCAGACTTCAACTGTATTTCTATCACGCTCTTCTTCTCTCTTTCGCTCAAGTAAGTATCTTTGTATGTGTGTTCAGTATGTGTGTGTAAGTCTGTTGTAACATTGTGTGTGTGTGTTTCAGGTCTGCAGCCCCACTCTGACTACAGCTTTGTGTTGGTGGCCTGTACAGCGGTGGGCTGTGGAGCTAGTCAGCCATCTACAGGACGCACTCTGCAAGACGCTCCCACAGGTACACACAGAATAATAAACATTTTCAGTTTCCATTTTTGTTTGATTTAGATTTGTTAATTTGTACATCATTAAAAAATATATTCTTTCTTTCTCTCTCTCTCTCTCTCTCTCTCTCTCTCTCTCTCTCTCTCTCTCTCTCTCTCTCTCTCTCTCTTCCTCTCTCGCTCGCTCTCTCTTCCCCTCTCTCTCTCTCGCTCTCTCTTTCCCCCTCTCACTCCCTCCCTCCCTCTCTCTCTCTCTCCCTCTCGCCCTCTCTCTGTGTCTAGGTGTGTGGTCCAGCCCTAGACATGTGGTGGTGAACTCTACAGCAGTAGAGCTGTACTGGGACCAGCCCTTACAGCCTAACGGACATGTGGCCAGCTACCGGCTACTCCGAGACGGTGTGACTGTGTTTGCTGGAGACAGCCAGGATAACAACTACACAGACACACAACTGCAGCCCAACACCAGGTATGGTAACACACACATCTACACATTTACACACACATGCACACCCACACATCTACAGCTCAGGTACAGCAACTACACACACCTAACAACTCATTAACCCCCTAATCATGACTGACTAAAGCCAACTGCCTCCTCCCATGTCCATCCCCACTAACCACCACAGCAGATAGAAAGCTACTGACTAGGGTTATCTCTATTGTATTGTAGAGACTTAGTAATACAACAAAAAACTGTATAGCTCCAATCCATCTGATAGTATATGGATATGAATGCCCTCCGCTATGATGTCTGCTCTGGCCCCGTGCAACGCCAGGGTTGTGGGTTCGATTCCCACGGGGGGCCAGTATGAAAAAAATATGTATGCACTCACTAACTGTAAGTCGCTCTGGATAAGAGCGTCTTCTAAATGACTAAAATGTAAATGTAAAATGCTCCGTACCTGTGTGTTAGGGTCATGATGGTAAAGCCTATTCTATCAGTCCAGCCACGTTGCTCTCTCGCTCACTCGATCTCTCCCTCTCTCTTTTTCTCTCTCTCTTGCTCGCTCTCTCTTTCTCTCAGGACTCACTTGTGTTTGTGTAATTTAATGAATCAATATTTGACTGCTGTATGACAGATGAGGCACGCATGATCATACACACGACAAACCGCCAGGCTCAATCTGATGACCTGTTTGTTTGTACACACTATCCCATTTTGATTTATACATTTATTTTTATTGAAGCTTCATTAATCAAGGTTAGTCTTAGTGAGATTGCATCTGGTTCCCAGGAGGGAACAGTTTAAAACGTGTATTGAGACCTTGCATCATTCTTAGGTTCTTTATGGACTCGGAGATCAGTGTGAGCTCTGAGTTCAGTTAAGTTTTAATTGAACTGACACTAACTCTCACGTTGCTCTCCAATGTATTAGTTATTTTGTCCTATCTGAGAGCTCTTGACTGGAGTTGACATTGAGTAGATGATGAAGAGAACTGAGTAGACAATGACAGGCAAAAACAACAGAAGGCAAAGTGGCTATGTGTACAGTACCTACTGTATGGGAGAATACTAGAAAACACACATCCACAATAATGCCACAGCGAAAGATCATTCAAGGGTTTATGTTTGCAAGAACTGTCCCACATCCCTCTGTTTGTTTACCTCCCATCCTCTGGGAGAAGAGACGTGTGATGAAAATGTTTCCTAACACCTGAAAACACACACTTTGTAATTCCAGATAACAAGGAGGCATTCCCGTCCCAACCCCTCTCTCCTTTTCTCACATTTCCCCATTCTCCCTCTCTCCTTTTCTTCTCCCAATTTAGCCGGAATTACACAGAGAGCACTGGCCCTATTATTCTAGTGTGTGTGTGTGTGTGTGTGTGTGTGTGTGTGTGTGTGTGTGTGTGTGTGTGTGTGTGTGTGTGTGTGTGTGTGTGTGTGTGTGTGTGTGTGTGTGTGTGTGTGTGCGTGCGTGCGCATGTTTTAGTGTAAAGTGGTCTGCTCGATGGTCATTGATTATTTATGACAATGTTGATTAGCTGTCACTTACCTCACCAGAGAAGGAAGTGTCTGTGATGACTGGGGTATTAACCTCTCCCCCCCCCATTCTGCTCCCTCAGGAACACACACACACACAAATGTATACACGCATACATTTCGCTTGATATCCCCAGACTGTATTGTTGGTAAAGTGTTGGTCGGCTTTCTCCCTGAACTGTGCTACTATAAACTATTTCTTTCTTTCTCTCTTCTCTCTCTCCTCTCTCTCCTCTCTCTCCTCTCTCTCTGTGTGATGTTATTGCAGTATCTATATGAAACATGTGGCAGAGTGACAGATCAGTGGTTTTAATGTGTTTCAGTGCACTGGTCTAACCCTCTACATAACTGGTAATGGGCCTGTTTAAAAGTGGCCCGCACTGGAACAATAGCTAATGTACAGCTATTAATGTGTGTGTGTGGACTTTATAGAGAATTAAAGGCTTTCAATGTTAAATGTGTCCCACTTAAACAGCTTAAACACCCGCGGCCCTCCGCCTTTAAAAGGCAAATATGTCTTCTGATGTCATGAATGTGTGTGTGTGTGTGTGTGTGTGTGTGTGTGTGTGTGTGTGTGAGGCTTTGGAGGCGTCACATTATCACACACACACACACACACACACACACACACACACACACACATATCATATGTAGGATATTAGGGTAGTCTTTATAGTGGGGCTATGAGGGGTCAGCTGGTGTATAGTCCTCTCAGGGGTCACACCCTGCTGTTCTGCTGTAAATGGCTCAACTCCTTCATTGAGCACACTAAGACAAAAGGATAACATACCCTTAATGTAAATACCCTTGGGATTTAAATACTGCTAGGAATAGGGAAGGTGCTTAATATAGATATTATAATGATTCTATTATACTGAACAAAAATATAAACGCAACATGTAAAGTGTTGGCCCCATGTTTCATGAGCTGAAATAAAAGATCCCAGAAATGTTCCATACGCACAAAAAGCTTATTTTTCGAAAATGTTTTGCACAAATTTGTTTACATCCCTGTTAATTAGCATTTATCCTTTGACAAGATAATCCATCCACCTGACAGGTGAGGCAGATCAAAAAGCTGATTTAAACAGCACGATCATTACACAGGTGCACCTTGTGCTGGGGATAATAAAAGGCCACTCTAAAATGTGCAGTTTTGTTACACAACACAATGCCACAGATGGCTCAAGTTTTGAGGGAGCGTGCAATTGGCATGCTGACTCCAGGAATGTCCACCAGAGCTGTTGACAGATAATTGAATGTTAATTTCTCTACCATAAACCGCCTCCAACGTTGTTTTAGAGAATTTGGCAGTACGTCCAACCAGCCTCACAACCGCAGATCTGTCATGAGCCCTCTCACTCCACCGGGTTACCACCTTAATGTGTTTCCACTATCTTCCACTCTGCTCATCTCTCTCTCTCTACTCAGCCTAACTAGCGCCACCTGTCCCTGCTCTGCTCGGCTCTAATTACTCTGCCAGCTGCGCTGCATTACCCACTAACCTCTCCCAGTATTTAAAGTCCTGTCTTTCAGCTCTCCTTTGTCAGATCGTCTGCAAAGCTCACACCGGAACCTGTGTGCTCGCGCTTCTGGCTCACCCTTGTTTTGTGACCCCGGACCTGCCTGATTCTTGGATACTCTTCTGCCCCAGGAAAACCAGACCTGCTTTCTGCCATTACGACTCCTGACTACTCTTCGACCCCGGACTTCTGGACCACCAACCACCGGCGTCATCGGACGCATCGCTGCCACTGGGGGGGGGGCACAGATCCAGCACATTGGACGGGATAACCCCTGGAGCCTTCACTCACTCCCTACTTCCCTTTCCCCTTTAGTTTTAATAAACTTTCTGGTGTGACGCAATTGTGGTCCTCTTGTCGTCTGTCTGAACCGTGACAGTACGATCTGACCCTTATGGACTCAGCGCACACTTCCCCCGACATGGAAACCGAAGAACCTGAGCAACCCACCGCCATGCTACGCCTGGAACACACTGAGAGAGAGCTAGGCCGCATGAGCGGCGACATCACCTCTCTGCTTCAGGTCGGCCACCAACAGCATCAGCAGTTCCAGCAGCACCAGCAGCAGTCCCAGCAGCAGCAACAACAACTCGCCAGGATCATCCAACTCCTCACCAACCTTACCCCAGCCAGTCTGCCCACCAGCCCTGCCTCCGAGTTACCTGCCCCGGTCATTGCAGCCGCTGCCCCGGAACCCAAGATTGGAAACCCCGAGCGGTTCAACGGCGATTCTACCCAGGTCCGGCCATTCCTGACTAGCTGCCGACTTCAGTTCTCCTTGCAGCCAAGGACCTTCGCCACGGAGGGGGCTAGGGTCGGGTATGCCATCACTCACCTGACGGGCCGAGCTCGACTCTGGGGAACAGCAGAGTTCGAACGTCAAACCCCCGCATGTGCAACCTTCGACCTGTTTGCTGAGGAGATGCTGAAGGTGTTTGACCTGGATTCACCAACCGCAGAGGCGTCTCGTGAACTGTTCAGTATTCGACAAGGCAGACGTACAGTCGCAGACCATTCCATCGACTTCCGAACCCTGGCAAGACGAAGTTCTTGGAACACACCATCGTTGGTGGACGCGTTCTTCCATAGCTTGGCTGACTATATCAAGGACGAGTTGGTCTCCCATGAACTGCCTTCCACTCTTGATGAAGCCATCGCACTGACTGTCCGGATCGACAGAAGGATACAGACCCGTCGTCGTGAGAGGGGCGCCAAGGTCCACCAACTACCGGCATTCGGAGAGATCCGACTGGGCTCCTGTCAGCTACTGCCACTCACCCAAGTCAGCTTGATCAGTCTGAGCCTATGGAGATTGGGCGAGCCTCTCTCACTCCTGCAGAGCGCCAGCGCCGCTTCACCTCAAACCTCTGCCTCTATTGTGGAGGTGATGGACATCGTGTGGTAACCTGCCCTTTAAAAGCCGAAGCTCACCGGGCATAGGGGGAGTCCGGTTGAGCTCAATGACCATCCAGTCCTCCGACCGCAAACCCTTGCTGCAAGTTCACCTCCGCCTCTCTGACTCAACTCACACCCTGGCTGCTCTGGTGGATTCTGGCGCCGAAGCCAACATAATGGACATCAAGCTGGCACGCCAACTGGGACTGGAGAACCTCCGTTTGACACCTCCTATTCCTGCCCGGGCACTGGACGGACACTTACTCGGATCGGTCACTCATGTCACGGCCCCGGTCTTGATGGGTCTGTCCGGAAACCATCAAGAAACTATCCAGTTTCACCTGCTCCCCTCTCCAGGCCAACCCCTCATCCTGGGTTACCTATGGCTCCGCCCGGCACAACCCTCAGCTCGACTGGGTGACCGGGGTGATCAGGGAGTGGGGAGAGGACTGCCACCGAACCTGCCTGCTTGCTGCCGCACTACCCCCTCGGCCAGTACCTACTAACTCCGCTCCTGACCTCTCCCATGTCCCAGAATGCTACCATGGTCTCAGAGAAGTGTTTAACAAAGCAAGAGCCACATCTCTGCCCCCCTCACCGACCGTACGACTGTGCCATCGACCTCCTCCCTGGAACAGCCCCTCCAAGGGGCCGTCTTTTTCGTTGTCTGCTCCTGAAAGAAGGTCCATGGAGGACTACATCAATGACTCTCTGTCCACAGGATTGATCCGTTCATCTTCATCTCCGGCTGGTGCTGGCTTCTTCTTTGTGGGGAAGAGGGACGGATCTCTTCGCCCCTGCATCGACTACAGGGGACTCAACGACATCACAGTGAAAAACCGTTACCCTCTCCCTCTGCTCACCTCTGCTTTTGAGTTGCTCCAGGGAGCCACTGTTTTTACCAAGTTGGATCTCAGAAACGCTTACCACCTAGTGCGGATCCGGGAGGGAGATGAATGGAAGACCGCATTCAATACACCAACAGGCCACTACGAGTATCTGGTTATGCCTTTTGGCCTCACCAATGCTCCTGCTGTGTTCCAGGCTCTAGTGAATGATGTACTGCGGGACATGTTAAACAAGTTTGTCTTCGTTTACCTGGATGACATCTTAATCTACTCCAGAAACCTGTCTGAACACACCCGCCATGTCCAGCAAGTCCTTCATCGTCTTCTGGAGAATTCCCTCTACGCCAAGGCAGAGAAATGTGAGTTTCACGTCAAGACAGTGGCCTTCCTGGGGTACATAGTGGCAGAGGGAAGTATCCAAATGGATCCTGCCAAAGTATCAGCAGTCACTTCATGGCCAGTTCCGGAGAACAGAAAGAAGCTGCAACAGTTTCTGGGGTTTGCTAACTTCTATAGAAAGTTTATCCGGAACTACAGTACCGTTGCTGCCCCTCTCACTGCTCTAACCAGCACCAAGCAACCCTTCACCTGGACCCCAGCAGCCGACAAGGCCTTCAGTACCCTCAAGGTAAGGTTCACCTCCGCTCCCATCCTCCAGATGCCTGACGTGGACCGGCAATTCATTGTGGAGGTGGACGCCTCGGATGTGGGAGTTGGTGCTGTGATTTCTCAGTGGGCTGCGGAGGATAGGAAGCTCCATCCCTGTGCCTTTTTCTCACGTCGGTTGTCCCCCTCTGAGTGCAATTACGACATAGGGAACCGAGAGCTGCTGGCTGTGAAGCTTGCCTTGGAGGAGTGGCGTCACTGGCTGGAGGGGTCCACCATTCCATTTCTCGTTTGGACCGATCATAAGAACTTGGAGTACATCCGCACGGCCAAACGGTTGAACTCCAGGCAGTCCCGCTGGGCCCTGTTCTTTACCAGGTTTAATTTCACTCTGTCATACCGGCCTGGATCACGCAACACCAAGCCAGACGCCCTCTCCCGTCAATTCCAGAAGGATGACAACCCCTCCAAGGATCCTGTGTCGATTCTGCCAAGTCCCTGCATCGTAGCAGCTCTGACCTGGGCTGTTGAGGAACAGGTGCTGGAAGCTCTCCGTAACCAGCCCGGTCCCAGCACTTGCCCAGCTGACCGCCCTTTTTGTCCCCGAAAACCTAAGGTCCCAGGTCGTTCAGTGGGGACATGACTCCCGCCTAGCTTGTCACCCTGGCTCCACCCGCACTTACAACCTGCTCGCCCAGAGGTTCTGGTGGCCCGCTCTGAGAAAGGATGTACGGGAATTCGTCCAAGCCTGCCCCATCTGCAACCAACACAAGTCGTCCTGCCAGCCCCCCAGCCGGATTGCTGCAGCCCCTGCCTGTGCCCAGACGTCCCTGGTCTCACATCGCCCTTGACTTTGTCACGGGGCTGCCCCCTTCAAGGGGCAAGACCGTCATTCTCACCATAGTTGACCGATTCAGCAAGATGGCACACTTCATTCCCCTCCCCAAGCTCCCAACCGCCAAGGAGACCGCCCAGGTGGTCCTGGAACACGTCTTCCGGATCCACGGACTGCCAAAGGATGTAGTTTCTGACCGTGGTCCACAATTCTCCTCCGCTTTTTGGAAGGAGTTCTGTCACCTGCTGGGAGCCACAGTCAGTCTGACTTCCGGATTCCATCCCCAATCCAATGGGCAGTCAGAGCGGGCAAATCAGGAGCTCGAGAAGGCACTGCGATGCATGACTTCACGCAACCCCCCACTCCTGGTCGCAGCAATTGACATGGGTGGAGTACGCACACAATTCTCTGACCTGCTCTGCCATCGGTATGTCCCCTTTCCAATGTGTTTATGGATACCAGCCTCCTCTATTTGCCAGTCAGGAAGGGGAGGTTACTTGCCCATCTGCACTTGCGTTTGCCCGTCGATGTCGCCGCACCTGGTCACAGGCCCGAGCCACACTTCTCAGATCCGTTGCCAGCTACACTACCGGGGCCAACCGTCGGAGAATCCCTGCTCCCACCTACCATGTTGGTCAAAGGGGTGTGGTTGTCGTCAAGGAACCTGCCACTCAGGGTGGAGTCGCAGAAGTTGGCACCTCGGTTCATTGGCCCATTCCCTATCATAAGAGTGATTAGCCCAACTGCTGTCCGGCTCCAACTGCCTAATTCCATGAGGGTGCACCCCCACTTTCCATGTGTCTAAGATTAAGCCCATTCATGAGAGTCCGCTGGTCCCTGCTGCGCCTTGTCCTCCTCCTCCACAGCTCGTCGATGGTGGTCTGGTTTACACCGTCCGCCGCCTGCTTCGGTCCTGACGGAGGGGTAGGGGTCTCCAGTACCTCATTGACTGGGAGGGCTATGGACCTGAGGAAAGGACCTGGGTGCCAGCTAGTCGGATTGTGGATAGGACTCTCATCACCGCCTTCCACCAACGGCATCCTGATCAACCTGCAATCCGTAGGGGCCGCCCCAGAGGGATCCCTAACCGTCCTGCCCGCTCGGCTTCCTGTCCTGTGCCTGATCCTGTCTCGGGACCTGTCCCATCTCCCGACCACGGCCCTCCGGCTTCCTCCGAGGATGAGGGCGTTCGCTCGGACCGTTCGGAGGAGTTCTAGCCCTCCTCCGGCTCCCCTCCTCCCGCCCGGCGTGGTGTTGCTCTTGGGACTTCTGGGGCCGTCCCTTGGGGGGTTCTGTCATGAGCCCTCTCACTCCACCGGGTTACCACCTTAATGTGTTTCCACTATCTTCCACTCTGCTCATCTCTCTCTCTCTACTCAGCCTAACTAGCGCCACCTGTCCCTGCTCTGCTCGGCTCTAATTACTCTGCCAGCTGCGCTGCATTACCCACTAACCTCTCCCAGTATTTAAAGTCCTGTCTTTCAGCTCTCCTTTGTCAGATCGTCTGCAAAGCTCACACCCCGGAACCTGTGTGCTCGCGCTTCTGGCTCACCCTTGTTTTGTGACCCCCGGACCTGCCTGATTCTTGGATACTCTTCTGCCCCAGGAAAACCAGACCTGCTTTCTGCCATTACGACTCCTGACTACTCTTCGACCCCGGACTTCTGGACCACCAACCACCGGCGTCATCGGACGCATCGCTGCCACTGGGGGGGGGCACAGATCCAGCACATTGGACGGGATAACCCCTGGAGCCTTCACTCACTCCCTACTTCCCTTTCCCCTTTAGTTTTAATAAACTTTCTGGTGTGACGCAATTGTGGTCCTCTTGTCGTCTGTCTGAACCGTGACAAGATCACGTGTAACCATGCCAGCCCAGGACCTCCACATCCGGCTTCTTCACCTATGGGATCGTCTGAGACCAGCCACCCGGACAGCTGACGAAACTGTGGGTTTGCACAACTGAAGAATCTTTGCACAAACTGTCAGAAACTGTTTAAGGGAAGCTCATCTGTGTGCACGTCGTCCTCACCAGGGTCTTGACCTGACTGCGGTTCGGCGTCGTAACCAACTTCAGTGGGCAAATGCTCACTTTCGATGGCCACTGGCACACTGGGGAAGTGTGCTCTTCATGGATGAATCCCGGTTTCAACTGTACCGGGCAGATGGCAGACCATGTGTATGGCGTCGTGTGGGCGAGCGGTTTGCTGATGTCAACGTTGTGAACAGAGTGCCCCATAGTGGCGGTGGGGTTATGGTATGGAGAGGCATAAGCTACGGACAACGAACACAATTGCATGTTATCAATGGCAATTTGAATGCACACAGATACCGTGACGAGATCCTGAGGCCCATTGTCGTGCCATTCATTCGCTGCCATCACCTCATGTTTCAGCATGATAATGCACGGCCCCATGTTGCAAGGATCTGTACACAATTTGTTTTCTAGTTCCCGCTAATATCCAGCAACTTTGCACTGCCATTGAAGAGGAGTGGGACAATATTCCACAGGCCACAATCAACAGCCTAATCAACTCTATGCGAAGGAGAGGTGTCATGCTGCATGAGGCAAATGGTGGTGACACCAGATACTGACTTGTTTTCTGATCCATGCCCCTACTTTTTTTAAGGTGTCTGTGACAAACAGATGCATATTTGTATTCCTAGTCATGTGAAACCCATAGGTTAGGGCCTAATGAATTTATTTCAATTGACTGATTTCCTTATATGAACTGTAACTCAGTAAAACCTTTGAAATTGTTGCATGTTGCGTTTATATTTTTATTCAGTGTATATACACTGAGTGTAGAAAACATTAAGGACACCTGCTCTTTCCATGACTTAGACTGACCATGTGAATCCAGGTGAAAGCGATGATCCCTTATTGATGTCACTTGTTAAATCCACTTCAGTCAATGTAGATGAAGGGGAAGAGACAGGTTAAAGATGGATTTTTAAGCCTTGAGACAATTGAGATTGTATTGGATTGTGGATTGTGTATGTGTGCCATTCAGAGGGTGAATGGGCAAGACAAAAGATTTAAGTGCCTTTGAACGGGGTATGGTAGTAGGTGCCAGGAGCACCGGTTTGTGTCAAGAACTGCAACGATGCTGGGTTTTTCACGCTCGACAGTTTCCCGTGTGTATCAAGAATGGTCCACCACCCAAAGGACATTCATCCAACTTGACAACTGTGGGAAGCATTGGAGACAACAAGGGCCAGCATCCCTGTGGAACGCCTTCGACTCTTTAGTCCATGCCCCGACCAATTGAGGTTGTTCTGAGGGTAAAATGGAAGGTCTCCTTAATGTTTTGTACACTCAGTGTACAGTATAATATATCTGCAGAATTTTCTTTATTATTCTCTGTGTG